>NW_019265080.1:58167-87802 GCF_002742605.1 Olea europaea var. sylvestris
GTTTATGTTTGAGCCCCCCCCCCCCCCCCCCCCCCACCAAAAAAAAAAGATGAAAAGAAAAATGAATAGAAAAGAGTTGCATTAGGCATATATGCCCAAGATTTGTTTTTAGTCAAACAGAATGTGACAGATATTCATGTAAAGAAATGATCTACCAAACACTGTGTGCTATGCATTGTTGACATTTTCATTTTACAAACGATAACTGCCCAAGTATATATCTGATTGAGTCACTCGACCTACAATATGAAAAAACTACCAGCATTATATATCATTCAGAACTTTCGGTTTGATAGGGATTAAAATTAAATTTTGAGTAGATTTTGATAAAATTCGATGAAACGTGTGATTGAAAAGTTTTGGATCTAATAAAATGTGTGGTTAAAATTAATTGGTGACTCAAGGGCTATATATTGTTCAGTACTATTCAGTCTACTTACGAGACATGCCACGATGGCAAGTAACTTGGATGGATCAAAAGAACGATTGAGAAAAACAAGGCACATGATTTGTTGGCCATTTTCAGTAACCCCCCTAAATTTTGAAGCAACAAATATGGGCACCAAATAGCTTTTGTACAATGAACACAAATCATAGGCTGTCTAGATTACTCTTAAAATTCGTTGTATCCTTATCCTTACTTTCCCAGAGGGCAACCTCTATGTATACCTTGTTAAGACAAGTATTATTTTGAGTACAAAATACTTCAATTTTTGGGACAAATTATGTGGAAAGAGAATTGGCAATATAAAGAATAAAAGAAAACCTAAAGACGGCAAAAATTGGACCAGTTAACAACAACATCTTTACCATTAAAATTGAACCCAATGATTTACAATTAAGAATCTAATTTTCAATAATATCCAACTAAAAGTGCAAAAAAGCAAACACGACTTGATTTTTACCGAACATTTCCTAAAAATATCATATAGAGCTAGCAAGGCCTAATATTTTTAGTAGTCTCCGGTGCCAAACCATCTCTATCCCAACATGGTCATCACTCGTCGTAACAAATTTTGATTCTTCAATCGAAAAAAGTTAAAAACTATAATTTTCTTTTGAAACTCTTGCGTTATGGCTCCCTTCCTTCAATGAATAAATTGTGCCTCAGCTGTATGGACAAACCATGCCTTGAAATTTTTTACGAGCAACTCAATACATTTTAACATCATTAACTATAACTTAATCGCCCACTGGGGCATAATCCAGTGGTGCAAAGGATATGAATGAGATAGTTTCAACCTTGCTGGCAGTCGTAGTGTGAGGGTTCGATTCCTGAGATATGAAATTTGACTTTTTGTGGGTACTAGTGTACGGACAAATTCTTGTTCCCTAACCTGCGGGGACATATCCCGCGATTTACCTAATTCACAATGCTTCAGAGACGAGACTGTGAAGGTCTTCAAAATTAGGGTTCAACCATTAAAATTGACAACCAAAAAATAGATGAGTAAGCAATACTCACGTTTATCCATTTTTACCTCAATCTCGGATCCAAACACAATCACCACCGACCACTCTCATAACCCTATCCCTATGTATTCCCCCCCTCAAATATATTCTCTCTAATCCATCCGAAGTACACACGCTTATTCTATTCTATCATGGCTTCTTCATCATTCTATCTCACAAACCAAATAATAGGTACCAAATTCTCGCCACCATCTCCTCTGCGCCATATTGGTTTCCTCCGCCCACTTCTTATCTCCGCCACCACCGGGACGGCTTCTAGTAGCAGCAGTGTTTCACAAACGGCGTCGTTGTACGAACTTCTGGGATTACAGATTAATGCTTCAGGTCACGAAATCAAGACGGCGTACAGAAGATTGGCCAGAATCATGCATCCTGACGTTGCATCGAACGTCGGAGAAAATGAGATGTCAGCAGCCGATCAATTTATGAGATTGCATGCCGCTTATGCCACTCTATCTGATCCTGAGAAGCGTGCGAATTATGACCAAGCACTTTCCCGCCGCCGGCCGACAGTGAGCGCGAGAATGTGTGCCGGTTACACTTGCGGGAACCGGAATTGGGAAACTGACCAGTGCTGGTAGCTCAATTAGTGAAATGACATATGTTTGGCAAAGCTTAAAAATAAGTATATTTCGTGAGTTATACATGTGCAAGGCTGAAAATAAGTAGGTATTAAGAATCATTTAAGATAAACTATCCAGTATTGTATAATTTACTTATAGATCAGGCTGGGATTATGTCATGCTATATTATGTCATTCAAATCTTGCCCTTTGGATGAACAAGAGAGTTCAATATCAAATTGTACTTAGGCTATCAAACTTCAAAGACAATGGGATTGAATCTTGAAACCATCCTTTTGAAATTGGCTACAAAGAGTATGTTTAAGAGATTCTCTAAACATAAAATGCTCTCGATGTTAGAGAGTTGATGTTTAAAAATAAGCTTCATATTTTGGAGTGCTAAATTCAATCTCTATTCTTAATCATCAATAATTGCATTTAGCTGCTGTTTGGTACTCATTCTTTTTTGCCATTAATACATTTTTCTACCGTTGGGTGTCACGTCTGACACACCATGTGATGGTGTACAGTGCCTACACTTTCATTTTTCCTCCAATTGTCCCTCCCACCGACATAAGAACTCTCTCACCTTTTGGTTGAAACCGACGACATCCGGCATAAATGTTTCCAAACGACCACGAAACCTTCCACACACACAGCCACCGATTTCAACTGTGGTGACAGTCGCGGCAACGAAGAGTGCGGGAAAAGGGCTCCACGTTGACCGCTTCTTTGCAATCACTCGCCTGCAAAAAATCCCCAGTACACAGCTTCTCCACCCATCGAAAATGGAGTCTGCAGGAATACAGGTACTTCCACTTCCTTCGCCTTGTTTCTTGTCCTCAATTCGTTCAAGCCGCATTCCATTTATTTACATGGGCAGAAAAGAACTTCATAATAATGACAAAAAAGGACAAAGTTGGCATTTTGCACAATTTGAATTTTAATGGGAAAATAAAATATTGCATAGTCCCCACGTCGATGTGATGAAAAAAATACAATTTGAAAATTAATAGAAAACAAACGAGGGCTTAATAAATTATAAATTTTAACACTTTATAATTTAAATTTTAAATTATTCAGATCACATTTAAATTGATTGATCATTATTCGAACAAAACTCGCAAGTGTACAGAATTATTGACAAGCAATAATGTGACGAGTTGATTTATAGTCCCACGATGAATAACTATTAATTCTAGAGTACCAGTTTCTACCAAATTCAATCTACATGACACAAAATATTTAGATGTTTTGTAATTATTTTAAACTAAATTAAGAATACTGTAAAAGATTGTTTTGTAAATGAATGTATTGAATTTCAAAATTCACCTATTGGTTTCTATTTCCAATTCTCGACTTCTGTAAGTTAGTGTTATTCCGTGTTCGTGACAATCAATAATCCTCTAATGTCTAATACTCTTTTTTGAGATACATATTAGACCTATCCTTAGCACTATCTAGTTTGAATTTATATGTAAAGCAAGCATTTATATTTTGGAGAGTCAAATTCACCATCTATTCTTAATTATCAATGATTGCATTTAATTAATTACAAATTTTAATACTTTATATTTAAATTATTCAAATCACATTTAAATTGATTGATCATTGTTCAGACAAAACTCATAAGCTTACAAGATCATTGACAAGTAATAAATAAATTGAGTTATCGTCGCACGATGAATAACTATTAATTCTAAAGTGCTAGTTTCTATCAAATTCGATCTATGTGACACAAAATAGTTAGATGTTTTGTAATTATTTTAAACAAACTAATAAAACCTGTAAAAGATTGTTCTGTAAATGAATATATTGGATTTCAGAATCCACCTATTGGTTTCTATTTTCAATTCTCAATTTAGGTAAGTTAATGTTATTCTCGTGTACATGGCAATTAATAATCTAGTAATATCAAATATTCTTTTTCAAAATATATTAAACTTATCCTTAGCACTACCTTTCCTATTCCTAGTCTAAACACATATATAATGCAAGCATTCAATCATACCCGATTATCGCACACAATTGCACATGCCTTAAATATCATTCATAATACCTAGTACCCACGAGTTAAATATGCAGTATTTTACTTATTGTGAGTCTCTCAACATTATGAATAAGCAATAGGTTTTCTAATTGGTAGCTTAGCAATCAATTAAAACAATATTCATGCATACTTAATCACAAACACGATAAATAATTAAAATACGAAAAATCTTAAATTAGAAATATAACATAAGAAATTCCATCATTCATTCAATACACAAGAAAGGTTTAGTCTAATATAATTGTATCTAAGTTACACAAGAAGTTAAGAGACATTACCCAATTCAAATAATGGATGTAGAAATTTGAGAAATCAATTTCTTTTACTTTCTTTCGATTTGTGCATTGAATCTTCAATTCCTTTTGTTAATTCTGTCTAAAGCTCGTGTTAGAGTTGCTTCAATGATAGGATAAGTGATGATAGTTTCAAAGTACGTTCTAGACGACTCTTTCTCGATTAAAAAGGTGTAAAAATATCATACTATAAAGAATCGAAGTAAGAAAAAGGAAAGAAAATATTTCTCAGCCGGAAAGCCATGCGTACGCATGGTATATGACATGTCTATGTATAGTAGAGTGATTTTAGCTTCAGTCATCCTATAATGGGGGCTCTTGTATGCACAGCTTGCAAGCCAATGCGTACGCATAGTTTTTCATTTTGGAGCCAATTGTGCAAATTGGTACCTGAACTTTTTGCAATGAATTTTTTTATCCTTTTCACTTGTGATTTCATCCATTTAATGTCTTCAATTGAGTTTGTAGCATCTTCACTCTTCATTTTATGTCTCGATGCAACGATTGAAATGTTGCAATTTAGTTCCCATAGTTTTAATTTTGTTATTCTTCTTTATTTTTAGCTTGTTTTCTCTAATTTTTCATAAAATCAGGAGTTTTATCTAATAAACACAAATTAAACTATATTTTATCAAAAGAACTACAAAATGTCATTATTTATAACCCCAAATAAGCGTATGAATCACACTTATAAATCATTAATTTATAAAAGAGGTGATGAGAAATCAAAAAATATTTAATGGAAAAAAACAAAATAAAGAGAGTATTATTAGAGTGTATAGAAAAATTTATTCTATAAGTTTAAATATACTCTATTATACATAAAATGTTCTTTATAAATAGAGAGTCTTGTGAAAATTCTCTAATACTAGAATTAGTACATAGAAAGATATAGTACATATTGCAAATTGAAATCTCAAGAGGCAAATGGGCCCAAAGAGAAAGATTTTGACTCAATACTATTGATGTATTTTTCACATAATGTCGAACTTTTTTCCATTAATGGGTATATATGATTTTTTTTTAATTTTTTTGCTCTAAAACTTGTGTAGTGTGAAAGTTTGACAGCTTATGAGTCAAACGGGCCCAAATAGGAAGACAAATGGATAAGGTAGGCCTAGCCATGATACTCATAAAATATTTCCATCCATACTAGTAACAAGATGGCAAAGCTAATATAAATTGGTTCAACATATTTTTCATTCACATATTTCATAAGATTCACAACTTATTAACATTTAAAAACATTAATAAACATGCTCTATAAGCAAGTTTGTGAGTTATTTATTAAAGGATTCAAGTATTAATAAATAAAAATGAGTGGAAAAGTGGAGAAGAATTTATTAACCACAAAATATGAATATAGAAAGTGATATGATCAATTATAACACATAAGCCAAACAATGGTTAAATGGATGGAACCTAGAAACATATAATTGTTTTCAAAAGGTGATTTCATCAAGAAACATAAAATTGATAGTGCTTTAATTTCTATTCCCATCAAACCATGTTTAGATCCCGAGTATCTATTGTTTCGACCTTGACATTTGGTGTGTTCTTCCACTTCCTTTGGTGGTGGCTCAAAGTTACTGAGATACTACAAAGTGCGCTCTCTCTCCAATTTTCACTCTCGCTCGATATTTAATTTTGAAAATTGGGGTTTTATCCCTTTTTTTGTGTAGCTTGTTTTTGTCCACAAAATTCATTTGCTGCTTTTGACGATTCAACTTGCTAAGTTTTTTCTTGAAGATTTTTCAAGAATAAATCATGGATACTACTATTTACATCCACAATTTTTAAATATATATATCCACTTTTAAAAAAATAATTATATTAAGTTTTTTATCTTATGTAAATTTACATAAGTAGACATATATAAAGTTAAATAAAAATATATTGTTCTAAATTTATCCACTAACGTTTATTTTCATAAATTCTTTTAAACATTTATATATTCTTATAGAGTTTGTGATTAACTAAACTTCTAATAATCATATATAAAATATCATCTTTAATTACAATCATAAAACCCTAATCATAAAACATCATCTTCAATGGAAATTTAAAAAAATAAATAAAAAAAATCAACACATTATTTGAGTTATAATTTGTTCATGATATGAAAACTGGAATTTTATTTTTTATACTTTTTTAAAATATTGATTTGATAGATGAAAACATACGAGAAATTTCAAAATATGTTTCAATACCTATCCAAATATTCTTCTATTATAAAAGGAAACAAATTTAAAATTATCAACTGAAACACAAAAAGCCAAATTATGAGCTTATAAGCAAAAATAATAATTAATATATGATTCGATGAGGGATTCGTTTTGTTTGTGCAGTATACTCTTGAGAGAATCCTATAACTTTAAGAAAAGAGATTTGCTAACTTTTATAACTAAATATTAAAGCACCAACATGACAATATAGAAAATAAAAAATAAGAATAAGATTAAATGTTGATAGTGATTTTCAAAATTGAATTAGAAATGTATTCATAGTGGGATGAATAAATAAAATTTGTATGAATATATAATGTTTAAATGAATGAATTTAACAAGGACAATATTGAAATTTGAAGTGTATGAAAATAGTAATTTTTTATATTTTAATAGGGGTGTATATAGAGTGGGATGCATATATAAAAACTGCGAATGAAAATAATGGTACCCTAAATCATTTGACACTTGGTGATCAAGTTGAAACTTATATTTTTTATATACTTCTCTAATAAAGAATTTGAAGGATTGGATGTCCTTAAATGTTCTTTGGGAGAAGTTAGTTATTACGAAGAAAAGTAGAGTATATCCATTTGTTAACAAGCATTTGACTTTGGAACTACTTCTTCTGGTTGTTATTTCTGAAAGAGTATTTCTTGCAAATGAACGTTGTAAGGAATGAATATCACCATTGAATTGGAAATCAATTGATGAATAACAGTCACATTGTTTATGTTGAGAATTAAATATTTTTAAAAATTGATAATGAAATCATTTTACAAAGGAATCGGAGTATGAAAACTCATAAAGAACGATTGTCAGATATGTCATTTTAGTATTGTTGTGCACTTGTACTTTTATTCTTTTGATTTTTCTACCTTCATTAAATACAAGCTCATATATTTTGTCACATTTTTTATGAGATGGTAGTTGAATTGAGTAGCTTTTAGAACCTTTTGATCTGTTGAGTCGAGCCATAATTAGTTTGTATGACTTGTGTAATTCACGCAGTCATTATCTTTTGCGGACACATGTTCATAGTAATCAAGGTATTTTGTGTGTCATGTACATAAACATATGGGACTTGTTGCATTTTCTGTGGATTCATGAATATTCGTGTTAATTTTATAAAAAATTTCTAGGGGGTTTATTCAACCAATAAATGGAAATAGCTATTTATTAACCTGGGTTGCTTTCTTTTTCTAATTTTTGATGGCCAACTTGCTGTTTTGGTAGATAACTATCTGGAAAAAATGTATCATTCCGGCGGCTGATGCTTCTATATGGCAGCCAAAGAAAATCCTCAAAATTTTATGTTTTGAAAACTCCAATTCCAGTAGCTTTTTTCTTCGTTGGTGGCGGCAGATTTCCTTGAACTTTTGGTAGAGAAACTGCCTGAAAAAATTATATTTTTCCCGATGGTTTTTGGGATGTGGTAATATGGTTAATGTATTGATTTCCATAGACGATATCAATCTATTGACTCCAAAAAATATCACCAACAGATATGTTAGGTCTATAAGTGTAATTGGCTAATCTGTGGACAAAACAGACTAAATTGTATAATTGTAAAAGTCAGGGACTTAATTGAATATTGGTGTAAAAGTAAGGGACTTAGGGTGCAATTTATATAGATGAGGTAAATTAGTGTTCGAGTTGTTGAAGGAGCCCAAGATGTCCAAGAAGATCGCACAAGATCATCGGAATGCAATTGGAAGTCTAAAGGATATCAAAGAGTCGCACAAAATATGTTCCGAATTTTCAATCCTAACTTGCAATGTATTTTTCACATAAAAAACGTTAGAATTTGGACAAGGCTATTTCTAGAATAATTGTAGCTCTTTGAAATAACTTTCTAACACAACTTGAATAACCTCAATCGGATATCAGACGAGAAAGTTATGATGAAAATACAGACGACTGCTCACTGTCGCTCACTTCTCGCTGGCATTTCGCTCGAGCAAAAAAAAAAAGAATACCTCTCGCTCGAGCGACACTTCTATACGGAAAAAACTCTATTTCACATTTTTGAAGTATTTTACTTAGCCCATACCACCTAGATACCTTAAAATATAAATACCCAAACCCTAGCACGAATTTTGAGAGATTGCTACATTATTCTTTCATTGAAAAAGATATTCATAATATCTTTGAAGAGATCCAAGGTGCAATTAATTGGAGATTTCATCTACATCAATCTTGTGATTCGACAACCATTGTTTTGGGTAAAAACATTGAATCTACATAACCCAAAATACCTTACTTCTTTAATCTATTGAGAAAGTGACTCTCTCATTGGAGGATTGAGAGAGGTGGATTGAGGCGCAGTTACAAGCACAAGAACGGGCGGTTCTTGGTGTTTCACTTGGTGATACAATCAGTTAAGGACCAGGAGGTTGTAGTGAACAGTAGATTGGACTGCAGGAGGTAGATCAGGAAGTCTAGCAAGAGGCTAGAAGTACTACAGCAGTAGATCGTGAGACTAGAACAGCGGGTCTGATTGGGTATGAAGTTTGGTATGACTTGTACTTGCTGAATTGGTATAGTGGAGGTAATTGGTTTGGTCCTGAAGTTTTACCCACGTTGGGATTTTTCCGTCATCATATTGTTTGTTATTTATTGCTTTGCATAATATACAAACTGCGGCATTCCAACATAGGTTAATTGACTTGTATGATTAATCATCGTGAGACTAGAACAGCGGGTCTGATTGGGTATGAAGTTTGGTATGACTTGTACTTGCTGAATTGGTATAGTGGAGGTAATTGGTTTGGTCCTGAAGTTTTACCCACGTTGGGATTTTTCCGTCATCATATTGTTTGTTATTTATTGCTTTGCATAATATACAAACTGCGGCATTCCAACATAGGTTAATTGACTTGTATGATTAATCACCTAGACAACTAATTAAAGTGACTTGTTGCTTTAGTTAGATTAATTCCACATGTAAAGTCAAATTGGTTAAAGTGAAATCTAGAACGTAAACTTGGTAACGCATAAAATTTGAACTTGATACTTTATCACGTTAGTCGAACTTTCTAACACATCTAAGCATTCTAGGTCAAATTTTTTTCAAGTGGTATCAGTACCTAAAATCGTGTCCTAGCCTTAAATAGTCTAGATGAGCACCTCATTGAATGTACCGTCCCACTTTTATGGTAGTAACTATGCATACTGGAAGGTTGGTCTGCCCCTAGTACCACAATAGATGGTGTAGTCACTCCCACCCCCGTAGAAAACTGGTCTAGAGCATAATTGGATAGTTGTAACTTTAATAGCAAGGCCATACATGCATTGTTTATGGTTGTGTCCTCTGACGAATTTAGGAGAGTATCTATGTGTGAGGTAGCTAAGGATGTTTAGGGTATTTTACAAACCACACATGAGGGAACCTAAGCCATTAAAAATTCTAAGTTACAGATGCTAACCAGTACGTTCGAGGAAATCAAGATGAGAGATGATGAGACATTTGATGTCTTTTATGCGAGCTTAAATGATATAGTGAATTCTTCCTTCAACCTAGGTGAGAAAATTCCTGAGCCCAAGATAGTTAGAAAAATTCTTAGATCCTTACCCGAGTGTTTCAGGCTGAAAGTCACAGCTATTGAGGAAGGTAAGGACATAGACACTATCAAGGTAGAGGAGTTAGTCGGATCCCTCCAGACCTATGAGTTGACCTTAGACAATCCTACTAAGGAAAAATCCATAGCCTTGAAATTCGCTAGGAACAATCGGATGGAATCTTCTAATTTAGATTCACTCAATGATGAAGAGATGACCTACCTAACTAAGAAATTCTGAAAAATGTTTCCGAGTGAATCTAGGAAGAAATCTAAATCCGTGAGATGCCATAACTGTCGCGGTTTCGGTCATATGAGGAATGAGTGCCCTAGTGCTAAGAGATTTGAAGAGAAGGCTATGAATACTACTCTCACTGATGACGAGTCTAGATCGGACAATCAAAGTGAGAAATCCACCTGTGAGAAGAGTGGAAAATATGTGGCTTTCGTTGCTAGGGGTAAAAGTGGATCCGAACAGGAGAGTGATAGGAAAGAGGACTTAGATAGTAGTGAAGAATATGGTGATGAGAGTGGAAGTGAGCAAGATCTAGAAACAGTCTATGATAGGATGTATGAGGAAAGCCTCAAGATCTTAGCCACTAACCAGTACTTGTTGAATTGGTATAGTGGAGGTAACTGACTTGGTCTCGGAGTTTTACCCACGTTGGGGTTTCTCCGTCATCATATTATTTGTTATTTACTGCTTTGCATAATATACAAACTGCGGCATTCCAACAAAGGTTAATTGACTTGTATGATTAATCACCTAGACAACTAATTAAAGTGACTTGTTGTTTTAGTTAGATTAATTCCGCACGTAAGGTCAAATTAGTTAAGTGAAATCTAGAACGTAAACTTGATAACGCATAAAATTTAAACTTGATACTGTATCACGTTAGTCGAACTTTCTAACATATCTAAGCGTTCTAGGTCAAATTTTTTTCAAGATCTTCGGCCTCATCCCCTCCAAGCCTGCACACGGAACACCCCGTTAGGAGGCAAAGGCTGCCGATCAAGAAAAAGATTCGGCAACTATTTGCACTCCAACGATCAACTTAACAGTAGAACGAAAAGAAAATAAAGAGTGCAAGAGTTGGGAAAGTGTGAAATTGGCTAGAGTTTAGAAATGTATCTTAATTGTATAATGAAATTCTATATATATAAAAAATGAAGATGGACCGAGTGCGTTAATGGACCTCATCCAAGTTCAATTGGGAGGCCCAATATGCAATAATTTATAGGTATATAAAAATGATCGAGTTATTAATATTATGTCTCGATTAGTATGTATTAGGGGGGACGGGTGGACTCCATTTGTTATCCAATGTACATGTTTAAGAAATTTTGTTGCATGTCAAGTTTGATTTAGTTGAAATTACAAGGTAAACCATGTCAAATTTTTTATTAAAATTATTACAGGAAAAGTTGACATTGATGATGGGTCGATCCTTAACTACCATACTTCATACACATCGGCACTTCAATAATTTCTTAACTACCCTCCCTATGTCCTAATATAATTTTTCTCCCCCATCATCAAATGAAACATAATCAATCACAAATAATTATGATAGTCAATTCGCTTGTTTTCACATCTAGATCCATAATTGTTATTACTTCGACCTCGTTGGTATACAAAACTTCAACACCAATTTTCATTTTCTTTTTTTAATTGGAGTGGATGAACCAATAAACATCATTAAAAAGAATTGAACAACACAAGTGACAAGTCATCTCCATTTGAATAGATCACCATTCTTGCATTCAAACATCCAATTTTTCTTACCCACCCAAACCTGTTTTACTAACTCGAACACCAGAAGTAAGATCAAGAAAACGACGTCGGTTTTGTCCACACCAGTCGGATCACACGAGTCACGGGCCCAACATCCCCATTTCACCACCACTGTAATTTATATATATATACACACCCACAAAAGGCTGCCATTAAACCTCATACTTCCTCTCGTTTCTCATTCAGCCGCCACCGCCAACCGCCGCCTCTTTCTACTTCCTATTTTTCTTATACATATAATATATATAAACACTCGATGGCAAAGATTTACTTACATGTTTTGTTTCTGACATTAACAAACTTTCTTATATCAGGTAAATTGATGAACTAAGCTCAGTCTAGATTGCATGAATACTTTTACTCGGAAATTATGATTAGAAATTTTATCTTGTGTTACAGGTGTATATCCATCGGCCACATTTACAGTGGTAAACAAATGTGAGTTCACTGTTTGGCCAGGCATTTTATCGAACGCGGGAATTGCACCGCTTTCGACGACGGGTTTTGCTCTACAAAAGGGCGAATCGAGGATCATCAACGCACCGTCGTCGTGGGGTGGCCGGTTCTGGGGCAGGACACGCTGCAGCGAGGATTCAACCGGGAAATTCTCCTGCTTGACCGGCGATTGTGGCTCCGGGAAGATAGATTGCGCCGGGAATGGTGCTGCTCCGCCTACTACATTGGCGGAGTTCACACTCGACGGTGATTCCGGCATGGACTTCTATGACGTCAGCCTTGTCGACGGGTACAACGTGCCAATGCTTGTGGTGCCCCAGGGAGGTTCGGGGGTTAACTGTACGTCGACGGGATGCATTACGGATCTGAACGGTGCGTGTCCGTCTAATCTCCGGGTGACAAGTTCCGATGGGGAAGACGTCGCGTGCAAGAGCGCATGCTTAGCTTTCGGGAAAGAGGAGTTCTGCTGTAACGGCGCGTACAGTACACCTGATGCTTGTAAACCGTCGTCATATTCTCAGGTGTTTAAGAGCGCGTGTCCACGTGCCTACAGTTACGCATACGATGATAAAACCAGTACCTTCACATGCGCCGGCGCGGATTATTTCATAACATTTTGTCCATCGCCAAATGCTAGGTGAATTTACTATAATGCCCATTCTAGCCGTTTTGCGTCCTTTAAATATATATAAACAGACGGTTCGTCAAAATGATTAATTCGATTGAACGATTACATTTGCGTTATAAGTTAAATGGGCAATTTTGTCCTTTCATCAACATTTCACAAAAACGGTTGAATTTGGCCGCAATGCCAAAATAGATTTCGTGTCTTACTTTTTTGAAAAATAATATTTTTACATGTTTTATTACATTTTAAATATTTAACAAATTACTCTTGTTTTGTTACGTGGTTTCAGCAAGAAATCATCATCCGAGATACAAAACGGAGGATCAGAAGACAACGCTTCATCATTGATCAACAACACGATGGTGTACGAAGGAGCGTCGCAGGTGAGCGGGGCACCATCAATTTATGCCCACTTTTTTAGTTCACATGCCATTGCCTTTCCCGGCGCCTTCGCTGTCGCGGCGGCAGTGTTGCGGTTGTGTCAGTTTTTCTGAGTTTTCTCCGCCATGTTATGCAACGTGATCGTGTCGGAAATCAGGTGGAATTGGTGCATCTGGACCGTTGAAAACTCTTTTGGGCCTCATGATTTTGACGTGGCCCAAGAATATGGCCCATGTGACGAGGAATCGAGTCACCTAGAAATTTATTTGTCGACGGAAAAAAAAAAAGGAATATTTTAGTCTTACAAAAGTAGGCAACGTTATTAAATATAATGGGTGGTTTTTTGTTATATAACTTTTGTATTAGATTGGGTGTGGAAGATTCATGCGGCAGGTTAGGAGCATAATTTTATATGTAGCTTCATTTAGATTGGTCCAAAAAAAATATAGAATTTTAATTTATTATTATTTTTGTCCTTGTCTTGGGGTATTATTTGTTTCATAACAAGCTAAATGAGTTGATGTAAGCAATAAAACAAGTGATTTCCAAATAATTGCATAATTTAAGGTTTAGTGTTAATGGCAATGCTTGAATTTCTGCTACGAATGATATTATAGATTTTCATAGTCGAAAATGGACCATTCTCCCATTAATGTCATCCACTTATTTCACTCTTCCACGTTCCATAGTCCAATTTGTTGAAGAAATAAATAGAGGACATGTTCGATTACAATAAATAGAATTTTATCTTTTATTTACTTAATTATGTGAAGTACATTTGAGATAAACGTACCATGTATAACAATAAGGTACGCATTGTGTAGTAAATTAAATTATATTGATGTTAAAATTTGTCATCATTCATAATGTGCATTATATAAATTGACCGATTGATTTAATGTTGACTGGTCTTTGTTGGGCAACTGTAACGCTCCATTAGTTGTGTAATTTTGAGCATGTTAGTGGGCACATTACATTCAAGTTGGGTGATTAATTTGAGATCTTGATAGAAATATATTTTCGGGCATGTCAGTTCACATATCAAGAAGAAAATAACGATGCTTGCAAATTTTGACTGTCAACAAATTAACCGTATTAGGAAAGAAAAGATGACTTGTGGTGCGACGAATAAGAAGAACAAAAAAAATGTAAAATATGTTAGGCCCACCAATTCAAATTATGATTCACTAGTGGTGGAGCTTCTTCTATCAAAGGGAAAACAGTTGAGATTCGTTCACCAAAATTGTTCCACGTAGTACCTTGGTTTAGTCATGTTAGCAGTTGGAAAGGTATGAACAATCTCTCTTACAACATTACATTATTGTGCTAAGAAATCGATAAGTGATTAAACTTTCCATTTCATATTTCAATGAAGAGATGCCACGTTTGGACATAAATTGTCTATGTTCCCTCCACACACAGACATATAAACTATTTTTTTGGAAAATTTTAAGAATCTAAGGTTTTTATTCGACATTGATTGTCTATGCTCTCGACTTTTGCAAATATACATTGTACCTATTTTTCTTCTTCAGTATTCGATACAATTATTTTGATCTAGAGCTTTTATTAGTAGAGCAGAGAGCGTTTTCAAAAAGAATTGTTAAAAATTTGTTGACTCTTCGCAAGTAAAATCAAGAGTGACATGAGCATTGAATCGATGATTTGAAAACATAACTATGAAAGTGCTTTTATTTTATGATTTGTACATACTAAAGAGTTATTTGACCAAGCAATATTTATTTATTAAAAGAAAAACAATTAAAAATAAAAGAAATAGTAGGCATGATTTGCATGGAATTAGAACCACATAAGCAGCGCTAATTGTATTAGGCATTGACTAGATCCTATGTGGCACAATACTCTCATGAAGAAAATTATTTAAATCCAAACCAAAGAACACCATTATAGACTTGTAATTATCTTGTAGGGGGAAATTGATTTACAAAAATCTCTTGTTCAGTAGTCAGTACTATATAAACGAGATAAGATTATATTATTTTACGATCTACCTCTAATTTTACAGGTATGAAATTTAGTAAATTCATGGTATTGCGCTTTTTTCGAATGTAACGAGGTGCTCTTACTTATTATTGCATTATTATTAATATTAAGCTAATCCTCGAAAGATAAGTTTTCTTGGACACAAAAACTGAAAGGGGACATTTCATATTCACCTACACGGAACCTTGAAGAGACTAAAAATTTGTCAAATTTGGCGACATAAGATAATGCCTTTACAAAACAGATAACATGCAAAGAGTCTATTAATTAATAATATAATTAATTGTTAAATAATTATTTCTTGTCACTTTAACTATAGAAATTATAAAATTGGGTCTAGTTACACTGATTTAGACCAAAAAGGCATTTAATTATTTTAATGAAGCAAATTGATGAAAAAAATTAATCAGGACAATTAGAAACATCGTTTTGCAAGCATATTGACATTTCCTTCGTCCTAACTCATATTTAGTTTTTTTTTTCAAATATAAAACTCTTAGTCGAGACGTTGATGAGATCCATCCTATCATTAAAATATTTTGAAATGTAACTATCTCGGTTTATTTATAAATTTCTATACAGTCTTACGTAGAATTAGAGTATAAGCTCTATAACCTTGAATATTTTTAAACTAACTGTTATTCTCAATAATTGATAATATAAATAAATAAAACCCTTTAGACGGGTCACCAACTTCTCATTTTTGGTCTTGAAAATATATCTACCAGTTGAACAACTTGTTACATTATATGTCTTATTTAAATTGACTAAAATTACAGATATTTTCTTCTAACTAGTTACCCAATGGATAAAGATATTTAGAGAAGTTGGATAACCTCAAAAATTTTATTTTTCATAAGGAAGACCAAACATGTAGACATTCCACAAGGTTTCTCCAATGTGGTCAAAATCACAATGGAAAATGGATAATCCGTTCGAAAATGATTGAAAAATATTGATTTTAATGAAAATGATGTATTTTTCAGAAAAAAATATAAAATGAGATATTAAATAAAATGAAACCACTCTCTTTAAACTTGTAATCATTGGTTGAGAATAATTAATGAAATGGTGATTAGTTTCTTTAATCCATTCAAGTAGTTTATGTCCTAAAAAGTGTCAAATAAAAAAAAAAAAGGAAAAAACAAAGAAAAAAAAAAATACAAGCTACCTTAGCTTAGAAGATAAATTACAAATGTAGATATTCATTTCACTATTTCATGGGATCACAAAGGTGGTGGCTGAAAGTATAGAACTCAGAAAAGTTGAAATCTATCTACATTCTTTGTTGCTTTCACTTTTCTTGCAAGTAAATTAATTTGATTTGCGATTATTGAACTTTTAACAAAATTTCAATCGGATCTTGTTGAAAAATCTTTGCAAGATTTGGGACAATGAAGAACAATCCACCTATCAACCTACAACAAGAAGAGAAGAAGAAGAAACAATCGATTTGAATAGCGTAGAATGCTATTCTAAAAGCGCATTTGCTCCTTCTTCTTGACCGAGATGCTTTAGAGTCTTCAAGCAAATAACTTTAGCCGATTCTCCAAGCCTCAAGCCGGATTACAAGAGCACAACTGAAATTTGGAGAATAGGAACTAAGAACTTTTTGGAAAATTTGAGTTTGGTGTTTGGAATCAATCTCAAGATGAAAAACACTTTTTTTTTTGCGCCAAAAAACATACCCCATATGCCAACAGGCACGAGGCATCACAGATGCACCGGCTAACAGTGCAGCACTCCATCTTATCATTATCATTACTCGTTGTTTCCTTTTCGTCCTATTGTCCCGTAAAACCAATACCTGAATAGTATGCATATTACTAATATTTAATTTGTCTTAATTGGATCATTGGAACATCTATTTAGTTTTAAATTCACCAATATGTAACATTTCGTCACCTATTGACACCCTAACTTACATAAATTTTTTAGTTGGCGATTATTCCATAATTCATCGTCCGTATAACCACTATACGACATCATAGAAGCGAAAATAGTAAAATAAGGTTATGACAAAGTCTTTTAATTAAAATGTTTTGAGAAGTTATCTATATATCTATGTGCATATACGTAAACTTGGTAACGCATAAAATTTGAACTTGATACTTTATCACGTTAGTCGAACTTTCTAACACATCTAAGCATTCTAGGTCAAATTTTTTTCAAGTGGTATCAGTACCTAAAATCGTGTCCTAGCCTTAAATAGTCTAGATGAGCACCTCATTGAATGTACCGTCCCACTTTTATGGTAGTAACTATGCATACTGGAAGGTTGGTCTGCCCCTAGTACCACAATAGATGGTGTAGTCACTCCCACCCCCGTAGAAAACTGGTCTAGAGCATAATTGGATAGTTGTAACTTTAATAGCAAGGCCATACATGCATTGTTTATGGTTGTGTCCTCTGACGAATTTAGGAGAGTATCTATGTGTGAGGTAGCTAAGGATGTTTAGGGTATTTTACAAACCACACATGAGGGAACCTAAGCCATTAAAAATTCTAAGTTACAGATGCTAACCAGTACGTTCGAGGAAATCAAGATGAGAGATGATGAGACATTTGATGTCTTTTATGCGAGCTTAAATGATATAGTGAATTCTTCCTTCAACCTAGGTGAGAAAATTCCTGAGCCCAAGATAGTTAGAAAAATTCTTAGATCCTTACCCGAGTGTTTCAGGCTGAAAGTCACAGCTATTGAGGAAGGTAAGGACATAGACACTATCAAGGTAGAGGAGTTAGTCGGATCCCTCCAGACCTATGAGTTGACCTTAGACAATCCTACTAAGGAAAAATCCATAGCCTTGAAATTCGCTAGGAACAATCGGATGGAATCTTCTAATTTAGATTCACTCAATGATGAAGAGATGACCTACCTAACTAAGAAATTCTGAAAAATGTTTCCGAGTGAATCTAGGAAGAAATCTAAATCCGTGAGATGCCATAACTGTCGCGGTTTCGGTCATATGAGGAATGAGTGCCCTAGTGCTAAGAGATTTGAAGAGAAGGCTATGAATACTACTCTCACTGATGACGAGTCTAGATCGGACAATCAAAGTGAGAAATCCACCTGTGAGAAGAGTGGAAAATATGTGGCTTTCGTTGCTAGGGGTAAAAGTGGATCCGAACAGGAGAGTGATAGGAAAGAGGACTTAGATAGTAGTGAAGAATATGGTGATGAGAGTGGAAGTGAGCAAGATCTAGAAACAGTCTATGATAGGATGTATGAGGAAAGCCTCAAGATCTTAGCCACTAACCAGGCAATGAGCAAGAAAGTGAAGGAGCTTAGACTAGAGAAGGAACATTTAGAGGCCCGGGTTAGTGATCTCACCAGTAAGAATGAGATGTCCTCTAGGAGAGTAAGTGAGTTGACCATTGTGAATGAGACCTTAGCTATTCAGGTTAAACACCTTGAGAGTGAGCTAGAGTTGTCTAGGTCTCAGTTACTTGCCTTTTCTAGCAGTTCTAAAAAGCTAGATAATATTCTGGGTATAGGCAAGCCGACTGGTGATAGGGGAGATCTAGGTTTTAATCTGAATATTGCTAGTACATCTCAGACCACCTTTGTTCATGCTACTGACCAGCCAAATATTGTGACTAACCCCATACCAAATATTGTGGGATCTTTAGGACGTAGGTCTACCAGACGTCGTAGTGTAACCCCAAACCAAATATTTCTAGAAGAATTGTAGCCCTTTGAGATAACTTTCCAACACAACTTGAATCACCTCAATTGTACATCGAACGAGAAAGTTATGATGAAAATACAGACAATTGCTCACTGTCACTCGCTTTTCGTTGGCATTTCGCTCAAGCGAAAAAAACAGAATACCTCTCGCTCGATTCTCGCTGGCATCTCGCTCGATTCTCGCTGGCATCTCGCTTGAGCGACACTCCTATGCGAAAAAAACCCTATTTCACATTTTTGAAGTATTTTTACTCGGCCCATACCACCTAGATACCTTAAAATATAAATACCCAAACCCTAACACGAATTTTGAGAAGTTGCTACATTATTCTTTCATTGAAAAAGATATTCATAACATCTTTGAAGAGATCCAATGTGAAATTAATTGGAGATTTCATCTACATCAATCTTGTGATCCGGCAACCATTGTTTTGGGTAAAAACATTGAATCTACATAACCCAAAACACCTTACTTCCTTAATCTATTGAGGAAGTGACTCTCTCATTAAAAGATTGAGAGATGTGGATTGAGGCGCAATTACAAGCACAAAAATCGACGATTCTTGGTGTTCCACTTGGTGATACAATCAACTAAGGACCGGGAGGTTGTAGTGGATAGCAGATTGGGCTGCAGGAGGTAGATCAGGAAGTCTAGCAAGAGGCTAAAAGTATCTACAGCAGTAGATCGTGAGACTGGAACAACGAGTCTGATTGGGTACGGAGTTTGATATAACTTGTACTTGTTGAATTGGTATAGTGGAGGTAACTGACTTGGTCTCGGAGTTTTACCCACGTTGGGGTTTCTCCGTCATCATATTATTTGTTATTTACTGCTTTGCATAATATACAAACTGCGGCATTCCAACAAAGGTTAATTGACTTGTATGATTAATCACCTAGACAACTAATTAAAGTGACTTGTTGTTTTAGTTAGATTAATTCCGCACGTAAGGTCAAATTAGTTAAGTGAAATCTAGAACGTAAACTTGATAACGCATAAAATTTAAACTTGATACTGTATCACGTTAGTCGAACTTTCTAACATATCTAAGCGTTCTAGGTCAAATTTTTTTCAAGATCTTCGGCCTCATCCCCTCCAAGCCTGCACACGGAACACCCCGTTAGGAGGCAAAGGCTGCCGATCAAGAAAAAGATTCGGCAACTATTTGCACTCCAACGATCAACTTAACAGTAGAACGAAAAGAAAATAAAGAGTGCAAGAGTTGGGAAAGTGTGAAATTGGCTAGAGTTTAGAAATGTATCTTAATTGTATAATGAAATTCTATATATATAAAAAATGAAGATGGACCGAGTGCGTTAATGGACCTCATCCAAGTTCAATTGGGAGGCCCAATATGCAATAATTTATAGGTATATAAAAATGATCGAGTTATTAATATTATGTCTCGATTAGTATGTATTAGGGGGGACGGGTGGACTCCATTTGTTATCCAATGTACATGTTTAAGAAATTTTGTTGCATGTCAAGTTTGATTTAGTTGAAATTACAAGGTAAACCATGTCAAATTTTTTATTAAAATTATTACAGGAAAAGTTGACATTGATGATGGGTCGATCCTTAACTACCATACTTCATACACATCGGCACTTCAATAATTTCTTAACTACCCTCCCTATGTCCTAATATAATTTTTCTCCCCCATCATCAAATGAAACATAATCAATCACAAATAATTATGATAGTCAATTCGCTTGTTTTCACATCTAGATCCATAATTGTTATTACTTCGACCTCGTTGGTATACAAAACTTCAACACCAATTTTCATTTTCTTTTTTTAATTGGAGTGGATGAACCAATAAACATCATTAAAAAGAATTGAACAACACAAGTGACAAGTCATCTCCATTTGAATAGATCACCATTCTTGCATTCAAACATCCAATTTTTCTTACCCACCCAAACCTGTTTTACTAACTCGAACACCAGAAGTAAGATCAAGAAAACGACGTCGGTTTTGTCCACACCAGTCGGATCACACGAGTCACGGGCCCAACATCCCCATTTCACCACCACTGTAATTTATATATATATACACACCCACAAAAGGCTGCCATTAAACCTCATACTTCCTCTCGTTTCTCATTCAGCCGCCACCGCCAACCGCCGCCTCTTTCTACTTCCTATTTTTCTTATACATATAATATATATAAACACTCGATGGCAAAGATTTACTTACATGTTTTGTTTCTGACATTAACAAACTTTCTTATATCAGGTAAATTGATGAACTAAGCTCAGTCTAGATTGCATGAATACTTTTACTCGGAAATTATGATTAGAAATTTTATCTTGTGTTACAGGTGTATATCCATCGGCCACATTTACAGTGGTAAACAAATGTGAGTTCACTGTTTGGCCAGGCATTTTATCGAACGCGGGAATTGCACCGCTTTCGACGACGGGTTTTGCTCTACAAAAGGGCGAATCGAGGATCATCAACGCACCGTCGTCGTGGGGTGGCCGGTTCTGGGGCAGGACACGCTGCAGCGAGGATTCAACCGGGAAATTCTCCTGCTTGACCGGCGATTGTGGCTCCGGGAAGATAGATTGCGCCGGGAATGGTGCTGCTCCGCCTACTACATTGGCGGAGTTCACACTCGACGGTGATTCCGGCATGGACTTCTATGACGTCAGCCTTGTCGACGGGTACAACGTGCCAATGCTTGTGGTGCCCCAGGGAGGTTCGGGGGTTAACTGTACGTCGACGGGATGCATTACGGATCTGAACGGTGCGTGTCCGTCTGATCTCCGGGTGACAAGTTCCGATGGGGAAGACGTCGCGTGCAAGAGCGCATGCTTAGCTTTCGGGAAAGAGGAGTTCTGCTGTAACGGCGCGTACAGTACACCTGATGCTTGTAAACCGTCGTCATATTCTCAGGTGTTTAAGAGCGCGTGTCCACGTGCCTACAGTTACGCATACGATGATAAAACCAGTACCTTCACATGCGCCGGCGCGGATTATTTCATAACATTTTGTCCATCGCCAAATGCTAGGTGAATTTACTATAATGCCCATTCTAGCCGTTTTGCGTCCTTTAAATATATATAAACAGACGGTTCGTCAAAATGATTAATTCGATTGAACGATTACATTTGCGTTATAAGTTAAATGGGCAATTTTGTCCTTTCATCAACATTTCACAAAAACGGTTGAATTTGGCCGCAATGCCAAAATAGATTTCGTGTCTTACTTTTTTGAAAAATAATATTTTTACATGTTTTATTACATTTTAAATATTTAACAAATTACTCTTGTTTTGTTACGTGGTTTCAGCAAGAAATCATCATCCGAGATACAAAACGGAGGATCAGAAGACAACGCTTCATCATTGATCAACAACACGATGGTGTACGAAGGAGCGTCGCAGGTGAGCGGGGCACCATCAATTTATGCCCACTTTTTTAGTTCACATGCCATTGCCTTTCCCGGCGCCTTCGCTGTCGCGGCGGCAGTGTTGCGGTTGTGTCAGTTTTTCGGAGTTTTCTCCGCCATGTTATGCAACGTGATCGTGTCGGAAATCAGGTGGAATTGGTGCATCTGGACCGTTGAAAACTCTTTTGGGCCTCATGATTTTGACGTGGCCCAAGAATATGGCCCATGTGACGAGGAATCGAGTCACCTAGAAATTTATTTGTCGACGGAAAAAAAAAAAGGAATATTTTAGTCTTACAAAAGTAGGCAACGTTATTAAATATAATGGGTGGTTTTTTGTTATATAACTTTTGTATTAGATTGGGTGTGGAAGATTCATGCGGCAGGTTAGGAGCATAATTTTATATGTAGCTTCATTTAGATTGGTCCAAAAAAAATATAGAATTTTAATTTATTATTATTTTTGTCCTTGTCTTGGGGTATTATTTGTTTCATAACAAGCTAAATGAGTTGATGTAAGCAATAAAACAAGTGATTTCCAAATAATTGCATAATTTAAGGTTTAGTGTTAATGGCAATGCTTGAATTTCTGCTACGAATGATATTATAGATTTTCATAGTCGAAAATGGACCATTCTCCCATTAATGTCATCCACTTATTTCACTCTTCCACGTTCCATAGTCCAATTTGTTGAAGAAATAAATAGAGGACATGTTCGATTACAATAAATAGAATTTTATCTTTTATTTACTTAATTATGTGAAGTACATTTGAGATAAACGTACCATGTATAACAATAAGGTACGCATTGTGTAGTAAATTAAATTATATTGATGTTAAAATTTGTCATCATTCATAATGTGCATTATATAAATTGACCGATTGATTTAATGTTGACTGGTCTTTGTTGGGCAACTGTAACGCTCCATTAGTTGTGTAATTTTGAGCATGTTAGTGGGCACATTACATTCAAGTTGGGTGATTAATTTGAGATCTTGATAGAAATATATTTTCGGGCATGTCAGTTCACATATCAAGAAGAAAATAACGATGCTTGCAAATTTTGACTGTCAACAAATTAACCGTATTAGGAAAGAAAAGATGACTTGTGGTGCGACGAATAAGAAGAACAAAAAAAATGTAAAATATGTTAGGCCCACCAATTCAAATTATGATTCACTAGTGGTGGAGCTTCTTCTATCAAAGGGAAAACAGTTGAGATTCGTTCACCAAAATTGTTCCACGTAGTACCTTGGTTTAGTCAAGCTAGCAGTTGGAGGGGTATGAACAATCTCTCTCACAACATTACATTATTGTGCTAAGAAATTGATAAATGATTAAACTTTCCATTTCATATTTCAATGAAGAGATGCCACATTTGGACATAAATTGTCTATGTTCCCTCCACACGACATATAAACTATTTTTTTGGAAAATTTTAAGAATCTAAGGTTTTTATTCGACATTGATTGTCTATGCTCTCGACTTTTGCAATGTTAGCAGTTGGAAAGGTATGAACAATCTCTCTTACAACATTACATTATTGTGCTAAGAAATCGATAAGTGATTAAACTTTCCATTTCATATTTCAATGAAGAGATGCCACGTTTGGACATAAATTGTCTATGTTCCCTCCACACACAGACATATAAACTATTTTTTTGGAAAATTTTAAGAATCTAAGGTTTTTATTCGACATTGATTGTCTATGCTCTCGACTTTTGCAAATATACATTGTACCTATTTTTCTTCTTCAGTATTCGATACAATTATTTTGATCTAGAGCTTTTATTAGTAGAGCAGAGAGCGTTTTCAAAAAGAATTGTTAAAAATTTGTTGACTCTTCGCAAGTAAAATCAAGAGTGACATGAGCATTGAATCGATGATTTGAAAACATAACTATGAAAGTGCTTTTATTTTATGATTTGTACATACTAAAGAGTTATTTGACCAAGCAATATTTATTTATTAAAAGAAAAACAATTAAAAATAAAAGAAATAGTAGGCATGATTTGCATGGAATTAGAACCACATAAGCAGCGCTAATTGTATTAGGCATTGACTAGATCCTATGTGGCACAATACTCTCATGAAGAAAATTATTTAAATCCAAACCAAAGAACACCATTATAGACTTGTAATTATCTTGTAGGGGGAAATTGATTTACAAAAATTTCTTGTTCAGCACTATATAAACGAGATAAGATAATGTTATTTTACGATCTACCTCTAATTTTACAGGTACGAAATTTAGTAAATTCATGATATTGCGCTTTTTTCGAATGTAACGAGGTGCTCTTACTTATTATCGCATTATTATTAATATTAAGCTAATCCTCGAAAGATAAGTTTTCTTGGACACAAAAACTGAAAGGTGACATTTCATATTCACCTACACGGAACCTTGAAGAGACTAAAAATTTGTCAAATTTGGCGACATAAGATAATGCCTTTACAAAACAGATAACATGCAAAGAGTCTATTAATTAATAATATAATTAATTGTTAAATAATTATTTCTTGTCACTTTAACTATAGAAATTATAAAATTGGGTCTAGTTACACTGATTTAGACCAAAAAGGCATTTAATTATTTTAATGAAGCAAATTGATGAAAAAAATTAATCAGGACAATTAGAAACATCGTTTTGCAAGCATATTGACATTTCCTTCGTCCTAACTCATATTTAGTTTATTTTTTCAAATATAAAACTCTTAGTCGAGACGTTGATGAGATCCACCCTATCATTAAAATATTTTGAAATGTAACTATCTCGGTTTATTTATAAATTTCTATACAGTCTTACGTAGAATTAGAGTATAAGCTCTATAACCTTGAATATTTTTAAACTAACTGTTATTCAAAATAATTGATAATATAAATAAATAAAACCCTTTAGACGGGTCACCAACTTCTCATTTTTGGTCTTGAAAATATATCTACCAGTTGAACAACTTGTTAGATTATATGTCTTATTTAAATTGACTAAAATTACAGATATTTTCTTCTAACTAGTTACCCAATGGATAAAGATATTTAGAGAAGTTGGATAACCTCAAAAATTTTATTTTTCATAAGGAAGACCAAACATGTAGACATTCCACAAGGTTTCTCCAATGTGGTCAAAATCACAATGGAAAATGGATAATCCGTTCGAAAATGATTGAAAAATATTGATTTTAATGAAAATGATGTATTTTTCAGAAAAAAAATATAAAATGAGATATTAAATAAAATGAATCCACTATCTTTAAACTTGTAATCATTGGTTGAGAATAATTAATGAAATGGTGATTAGTTTCTTTAATCCATTCAAGTAGTTTATGTCCTAAAAAGTGTCAAATAAAAAAAAAAGGAAAAAACAAAGAAAAAAAAATGCAAGCTACCTTAGCTAAGAAGATAAATTACAAATGTAGATATTCATTTCACTATTTCATGGGATCACAAAGGTGGTGGCTGAAAGTATAGAACTCAGAAAAGTTGAAATCTATCTACATTCTTTGTCGCTTTCACTTTTCTTGCAAGTAAATTAATTTGATTTGCGATTATTGAACTTTTAACAAAATTTCAATCGGATCTTGTTGAAAAATCTTTGCAAGATTTGGGACAATGAAGAACAATCCACCTACCAACCTACATCAAGAAGAGAAGAAGAAGAAACAATCGATTTGAATAGCGTAGAATGCTATTCTAAAAGCGCATTTGCTCCTTCTTCTTGACCGGGATGCTTTAGAGTCTCCAAGCAAATAACTTTAGCCGATTCTCAAAGCCTCAAGCCGGATTACAAGAGCACAACTGAAATTTGGAGAATAGGAACTAAGAACTTTTTGGAAAATTTGAGTTTGGTGTTTGGAATCAATCTCAAGATGAAAAACACTTTTTTTTTTGCGCCAAAAAACATACCCCATATGCCAACAGGCACGAGGCATCACAGATGCACCGGCTAACAGTGCAGCACTCCATCTTATCATTATCATTACTCGTTGTTTCCTTTTCGTCCTATTGTCCCGTAAAACCAATACCTGAATAGTATGCATATTACTAATATTTAATTTGTCTTAATTGGATCATTGGAACATCTATTTAGTTTTAAATTCACCAATATGTAACATTTCGTCACCTATTGACACCCTAACTTACATAAATTTTTTAGTTGGCGATTATTCCATAATTCATCGTCCGTATAACCACTATACGACATCATAGAAGCGAAAATAGTAAAATAAGGTTATGACAAAGTCTTTTAATTAAAATGTTTTGAGAAGTTATCTATATATCTATGTGCATATATATGATCTAGATCATAATCTTACTTGAAATTGAACGTGATTGAACCCACAAAAAAAAAAAAAAAAAAAAAAAAAAAAAAAAAAAAAAAAAAAAAAAAATTTCAAGAAGAAGAAGAAGAAGAAGAAGAAGTAAGTTTCAACTACATGACTCCACGTAAAAGATGCTTGCTTTTTGGCCAATAGTACAATTGTCTAATTTATAGGCTCCTTTATCATAAAGGAAAAACCTTTAACTTGAAAATTGATAAAGGCTTTCGATATCTATTAGTGTTCAACTGTCTCCACATCAGCCATGTTACGTACCATTACTAAATCAGCCATGCAAAATCAAGAAACATGCATTCTATGGTTTTCCTACCACCAAACATTAACATGTTAGAAAAAAAAAAGGTACTAAATCTTATCTTTTTTACATATGTCATTGTTCCACTTTGACATGGAGAAAAAAATATGATTAAACAATGGAATTAATAAAGTTAGGCAATATACTTTTTGAAGACGTTAGCTTTAAGAATGGTAGATTCTTGAGTTGATTGTCCCAATGGCCGCTGAACTTATGTCCATGCGTTTGATTGTTTACCAAAATTTAATATGTTGAGTTTTGATCATTAAATTTATCAAAATATTGGACGTTACTCATTATCTTAACATCCGTTCTAATTCTTTAACGGATAGCGATGTGGCTAACGAATATATAAATTGCACCTCGTCATGTCGTTAACAAGTTGTTACGTATTCGATTGCTCACCAAACTTTTAGAAATATCTTAAATTTCTCATTAAATTTTGAAAAACGTCTTTAATTGCTCACTAAACTTTGAGGTAACTGGTCAAATTTTGACCACTAAACATAAAAATGATGCTAAATTATTGTTCGTTAAAGAATCACAATCGCATGGGTCACGTAAAAGTAATAAAGTTGACAAATGAGTCTAGGTTGTCGATTCCACAAGAAATGATTACTCAATTATACAATAATAAATTAAATTTTATGTTTTTTTTTCTTTAATTGCTCACTAAACTTTGAGGTAACTGGTCAAATTTTGACCACTAAACATAAAAATGATGCTAAATTATTGTTCGTTAAAGAATCACAATCGCATGGGTCACGTAAAAGTAATAAAGTTGACAAATGAGTCTAGGTTGTCGATTCCACAAGAAATGATTACTCAATTATACAATAATAAATTAAATTTTATGTTTTTTTTAAAAAAAAAATTATGCTATTTTCATCATTTAAAAAATTCAAATTTATTGTATGTTTCGTTGTTAAAATTATATTAATATTTAGATTTTGCAACCAAACACACAATAAATTTAACTAAATGAATTTCATTCACTTTTGGTTTCTCCAAAAAATGGATTGTGTTTCGTTAAAATAATTCAAATTTTAATTAAAATTATTGTGTTTCGTTATAAAATTCATTTAACTAAATTTATTATGTTTCATTGCAAAATTCAAATATTAAATTAATTTTAATAACGAAACACACAATAAATTTGAAATTTTCAAATAATAAAAATAGTTTAAAATTGTACAAAATATATTAAAATTAAATTTAACTATTGTGTAATTAAGTAATTATCTCTCGTGGAATCGACAATTTGAATTCACTTGTCCACTTTATTATTTTTATGCAACCCATGCTACTGTGCTACATTTTTTTTGACGAACAAGATGTTGATGTCATTTTTATATGTTTAGTAGTCAAAATGTGACCATCTCAAAGTTCGGTGAGCAATCGAAGATGATTTTCAAAGTTTAGTAAGTAATCGAAAATGTTCTTCATAGTTTGATGAGCAATAGAAGATGTAACAATTTGTTAACGGCGTAACAGCACGCCACGTGTATATTTCGTTAGCCACATCACTAATTTTGTTAAAGAATTGGAACAGATGTTAAGATAGTGAGTAATGTCCAACGTTTTGATAAGTTTAATTACCAAAACTTGACATCTTAAACTTCAATGAATAATTGAAAATAGGGACATAAGTTTAGTGACTATTGGGACAATTAACTCCAGATTTTTCTTGAAAAAGGAGAGAGCGCTCTATATAAAAGCGAGAAACGACAACCTAAGTTTACTACCTCACTAGGTAAATATGAGAAAATTCTCATTGGTGTTACGGATTAATTAAGCTCTAATTTTAATTATTGAGAGAAATATTGAGTACTAAAGAAGTAAATGTAAAAAAAAAAAAAAATGTGAAAATGAAAGAATTATCTTTTGTTTCTCTTTACACGACAGAGAACATGATGCCCATGAATACACGTTCCTATTTGCTTAAACAGACATTTGCCACTAGATTTGGTACCCCCACAAAGATTACAATTTCTTGAAATAAAGTTTATTTTTCTTAATCCAAAGAGGATTTGACATTTATCAATTAATTCTCATAAAGAAGAAGAAAAATAAAATTAATCTTCGAATTTCAACACTTTTTCACTTAAAAGTAGAGGCCAAAAAGCCACATGAATAGATGAATGAGCACGTAATCATACAAGTGAGATCCTACATGCATTCTTACGGGTAGTTGAGCCGAATTTGTGTGTCATGGTTTGAGAATAATTTCAAATATTCTTCCCTTTTTCTGAAAGTCTCACAGTGAAAATTGTTACTTGGCCGTCAAAAGGAGCACATACAACGTAAGTACTATTCCAATGTTCATGGTCTTCATTCGCCTTTGCAATTTCAATCCTCATCAATGGTTGTGGTTTTGGGACTCAAATTCATCCATGAAATGAAATCTATCTTCATGACAAGCTCCTCGATTTAAGAATTTAATTTGTGTGTGGGGGGGGGGGGGTTCTTTTTTTGGGGATAATAAA
>NW_019265080.1:95291-172166 GCF_002742605.1 Olea europaea var. sylvestris
AACCTTTTTTTTTTTTTTTTTTTTTTCTTTTTTATATCTATAGCCATTCCTTTGTTTTATGTTCTTTTCTAACTGTTGAGCACAGAAATTGACTGACACAAAATAATAGGTCAGAAAGAATGGGTTGATTATTTGATTTCAGTTGATTTATCTTTTACATGGATCGGAAAAGAAAGTTCGGGAGATAAATGCGAGCAAATAATAAATGAAGACCCAAGTGAGACAAACGGTAATGTTTGGGGACTGGGTATGAAAATTCTTTTACATTAAAAAGAATGTCAGAAGTGGGATTTGAACCCACGCCCTCTCACAAGGACCAGAACTTGAGTCTGGCGCCTTAGACCACTCGGCCATCCTGACACTTTGTTTTTAACCTTTTAAGATATTCTAATACTTCATCTTTACAGGCTCAATATATGTCAGACCAAATTATCACCCCGCCTGGGCCTTATTATTTCCTTATTAAAATAAAAAATATGACTATTATCCATTACATCAAACCACCATATTTAATTTTTTATCTCTTGTGTGAGACACATAACAGCTATATTTTTCATTCTCATTTTTACAATAATGTGAATCAAACGGGGGCTATGTATTAAGTGTGTTTGAGCCATATTATTTTGAAATAATGTATTTTGGAATAATATATTGATGGAAAATATATGGTTAAAAAATAAGGAAAATTTTTGAATTTGTATGTAATATTATTTTATTGAAGAATGTGTGATTGAAATGATATCAAATCATTGTTCAAGAATTTTTATTTTTTTTAAATGCGGCTCAAATTGGGTCTACGTAATAAAGTGACCAAGAGGATAAAAAAATCTACTTTGATAGTCTATAATTTTACACAAATTTAAGCGACAATTAATGAAATTAATACTAGAACAATATGTTTTATATTGTAATGAATTATGCCTTTGTTTGAATCCCATTCTTTAAAAAATTATTTTTTCAAAACTCATTTTCAACCCCATATTTTTCAATAAAATTATATTATACGCAAATTAAAATTTTTTTTTAAATTTTTAACCACACATTTTTCATCAATTACTAATTAAAAATGTATTCTTTCAGTTAAAATGTGGTTCAAACAAGGACATTGTCTGAGTAAAGTATTTGTCAAGCTTCAAAGCTTCATTGTTTGGTTGATGGAACAGAGTTAATAACTATTCCTTTTTGTATATAAAATGCAACTTCACTGAACTCGTTTGACTAAATGATCAAGATGATTAAGTTAAACATATCCTTTTTTTAAGTAAACTGTGAAAATGTACAATATTTTTAGAACCGGAAAAAATGAAAATAATCATTTCTGACTTTTACCAAAATACCAAACCCCAATTCCAAGTCTTTTCCAAGAATGGTCACCATGTCTTATCTAATTTTGGCATTAATGGTACATTGTCGTAAAATTCACAAAAAAAAATAAAAAATAAAAAGACTAAACGCATTCAAATGTGTGTATATATAGGGACTCAAGAAACCGCCAGGGCATAATCTAGTGGTGCAAAAGATAGGAGTGAGGTTGTCTCACACCTTGCTTGCAGCCGCAATGTAGAGGTTCGATTTCTGAAATATGAAATTGGACTTCTTGTAGGCATAGTGTATATGCAGCTCTTGTTCCTTGTCCTTTTAGAACACATCTCGTAATTTAACTTTCTCACAAATTTCTAGGAACAGGACGATGGGACCCTTAAAGTTGGAGTTTAACCTTTTTATATTGGGACAGAAGAATTGCTTTCTCACTCGATCCCTTCGTTCTCTTCCACTTCCTCTGGATTTTATGGCTACAAAACTTAGTTAAATTTGCATTTCAGTTCTCTACAAACCCATAATCTGCATCTCTTTCCACAAATAAACCTTAAAATTTTGATAATACCTTCAAAGATCAGTCATCTCTGCCAAATGTCATCGAATTTTATTTCTCATTTCAATTTTATTTCGCTCATTTTCCTACTAATCTTCTGCAAAGGTATTACTGTTAATCTTCCATTTTCTGCCATTTTTATTGTGTATTAATTTGTGGGATTCGTTTTTCAGGGTGTTTAGGGGCTACATTTACATTGACAAATCGATGTGATTATGCAGTATGGCCAGGAATACTGGCAAATGCGGGTAGTGATAAATTGGATAGTACCGGATTCGAACTTCCGTCGGGTGGGACCCGATCCTTCCAAGCTCCGCCGGGCTGGTCGGGGCGGTTCTGGGGCAGAACCCGTTGCTCATTTGACCCCAATACCGGTCAAGGAAGTTGCGCCACCGGTGATTGCAGCTCCAACCAGGTGGAATGCAATGGCGCAGGTGCAACACCGCCGGCGACACTAGCCGAATTCATGATCGGATCGGGTACGAATTCAGGCGCCCAGGATTTCTACGATGTTAGCCTTGTTGACGGGTACAATTTGCCGATGATGGTTCAGGCGAAAGACGGGACGGGCCCGTGCGGTTCAACCGGTTGCACAACCGATTTGAACCAGATGTGCCCGAATGACTTGCGGGTTGGGGACGGGCAAGCATGCAAGAGTGCATGTGAAGCGTTTGGGAATCCAGAATACTGTTGCAGTGGCGCGTATGGTTCACCCACCGCCTGTCGGCCTTCGGTTTACTCGGAGATTTTCAAAACCGCATGTCCACGATCATATAGCTATGCATACGATGATGCTACAAGCACATTTACATGTAGTGGAGCCGATTATACAATTACATTTTGTCCTTCACTAACAAGGTAAATTGAGACGATGAGAAAAAGCAAAATTTGTAAGTAAAAAGTGTAATTTTGAAAAATTACCAACCCTTTCGTATTTCTGTTGCTATGGTACATTAGATGATGTATTTTCTTACAATTTTTATGCATGCAGTCAAAAATCTTCAAGAAATTCTTCCTCGCCGGAAACTGCTATCGGAACAACCAATGAACCACCGGCACTGATAGTTGAGGGTTCGGGTTCTGACTCACAAGACAACAGCCTCCCTTCATCATGGCTGCCAAATTTTGTCACCGGAGATTCTTCAAGAACCATATTAAATGTTGACTTGCATTTTACTCTTTCTGTAACCTTTTTCATACTCTCTTTTCTTTGCATATAATTCACAAGAGATCTGCTGTATGGCCCATGTGGCCTTGGCCAAGCTGCTTTATTCAACTCACAATACTTTACATTTGGCCAATGCATCACAGATTGTAAAGCACAATTTTCTCGGACATTTGTATAGAAATCTACGTTATTTTATTAATTAAAAGCATAACATATATATATTTTTTTTTTGAGTTTTTGAATATATTGTATGGATATTTGAAAATTCAGGACTTTCTTATAACACTGTTCGTAGTATGTTCGGTATGTTCAATTGGACATTATTGAACAATTTATCATGAGTCTTGATCTTTTTTCAATCTTGTGCATACAGATTAATGTGTACTTGGTATGTATGGCTAGATAATATTGAAATAGAAAAGTTAATAAAATTTCATAATCATGTTATTCGATAGTGCAAACTAGACATGAATCGAACGAACCCGTATTATGCTTATAATTAATTATTAAATTGAGAAAAAGCAGCATTTGCTTCACAATGAATTTGTGCATCATGATGGTATTACTAAACTAAAGCTTTAGCTATACTTTACTGGAATTACAAAATTGTCTTACACATGGGCCCTCTCTATTGTTTGGATAATGTTATATATTTGTGAGGCTTGAAAAATAAGTCATCTCTCTCTTTCTTGAGATATATGTTTAATGGGACTGCATCATGCTCATGAACGAGAGACTTTATTTAGCCCGTATTTGATCCCCATTACCTGAAAAAGGAAATGGGAGGAATATTATTTTTTAGAAAAATGAGTGGTTGAAAAAGAAGGAAAATTTTTCGATTTACGTGTAATATTATTTTATGAAAGATTGTGTGGTTGAAAATAAGAGAGAGAAAAATGGAATGTAATATTATTTTATGAAAGATTGTGTGGTTGAAAATAAGAGAGAGAAAAATGGAATGTAATGTAATTTAGTTTAATAGGGATCAAACATGGGCTTAATTCTACCGACTTGGTAATATTATTCCAACTATATAATCGCCAATAAGATTTAAACTATACATGTTTAATATAAGCAAACTCGGTAAAACATATAAAGGATATAGTGACTTTACATCTTTCAGTAAATCTAACAATGAATTGAATGGGACAATTAATAAATATTAGGATAATGTCACTTGTACACTCCTTTTCTTTAACGCCTAGGTTGTCATTACCATGTTGTTCACAAATGATTGGACGAAAACCCATTTTCTTTTTAAATTGTCCAATGATGTAATGTTACGTGACAAAGTATGATTGAAAATATAAAGACTCAAGATTTATTGAATAGCTTTGGTTGTTGGTGTAGTTTACATATTTTTCATTAAATATGATTGAAATCATATTTTTGGAAAGAAAAAATGAGCAATGGAAAACTAAAACTCAAAACATTTGTATGCTTCAATTCTGTATTAAATAATGACAAGGACGGCTACTAAATCCTCATCAATAACCATTTCTACTTTGCAATGATTCGATGAAGAAAAAAGAACACCGAAAAATAATGAATCACATTCTCCACCTTGAAGGATATGGAAATGGTCGACACATATTAACAAACTTTTTGTATGAGATACAAATGTCAATATTTCTTGACATTTAGTTCAACAACCACATTCGTGGTCAAATAAACTAACAATATATGAACCATCATTGCAAACTTTTGGGGATGCATTTAGAACAAAAATCAAACATAAAAAAGAAAAAGGTTGAACCTCAATCTTGAGGGCACTCACCATTCCGTTCTTAGAGCTTTGTGAAGGAGGTAAATCACAGGATGTACCCCAACAAGTCAAGGAACAAGAACTGTCTGTACACTGCGCTTACAAGAAGTCAAATTCCATGTCTCAAGAATCGAACCCCCCCACACTACGACTGTCAGTAAGGTGTGAGATAACATTACTCCTATCTTTTGCACCACTGAACTATGCCCCAGGGACACAAAAATCAAACATAGATCCTCTTTCACGTTGTCAATATACAAAATCTACTTTCCTTTTTATCCCCAAAGAATCAAAACTTTCATTAGCATAAATAATATATCTCCTGCACAACTTCATTGGTAAGTGATGCTTCTTCTTTTTTATTACTGGACGGCTACAATTAAGTGAGTGTTTTAATGTGCGGTGATTGTGATTCGGGTTATGATTAGTTGAATCTTCAGTTTTTCGTAAAACTTCAATACACATTGCCATGCTAAGCGAAAAAGGATGATTATTTTAAAAATCGAAAAAATAAATTGATAAATTTGTATTGCACCGTAAAATGGATGCAAATCAAATTCATAAATTGATCAAAGGTCTAACTCTAACAACATTAAGTTGTCCGCAAAAGAAAACGGCTAAAGCGTGAAGTTTTGTGTTTTTTTTACTTTTTAGTAGGATGAATAGCCATTTTGTGTGTTTTTTCAAGCTTTGATGAACTTAAGCAGGCCTAAAGTAGAAAGTGTGACAAGACATTAATATCAAATTTCATACTATGCACGCTTTTTAAAACTGTTATTCGTCCCTCTATCCCACTCATTACTACGTTTATTGAAAGATTCAAAGGATGTAAGTATGATTATTGTCTTTTTGTAGATGCAGCTTCTAAAGATGAATTCTATGAGAATATTGGGGTCGAACTCATTTCACTTGGAATCTCCTATAAATTGGAAGTTCCATTTCTATGTTATTCATCTATGAAATTGTCGTAATAAGAGTACGACCCAAAATGCAAGAGAATGATCACCAATTTACAGTAACATGAAAAACACAGATTAGCATTGTTTAGAATGTTTCGCAAAAACAAAATTCTTGATGGTGGTTATGTAGGATAATTTATTACTTTAAATCACCGGATCTTCATATTGAATCATCAAGAAATTCAAGAATTATAGTGGAAGCGTACCTGAATCAGACATGGTTAATTGCAATAGACGAATCTAGAGTTTAGTCTTCTAAATCTACACGTAATCTCCCTTTTCTCTCTGTGATGGGATACAAAAGAGAATGAACAATACGTACTCTACGTGTGATTCGAGGACTATAACCATTTATATATGTATACATATATATATGCCATTTTACCTAATTCGGCTCATCATAGAATTAGGAACTTGGGCTCAGTCTCTACACATAAAATAAACTCATACTTTAATTGGATGCATTAAAACCCAAAATCGAATCCTTATTAGATAACTTTAAATGGGCTCAACCGAATTCAATAGCCTTTAGTTTAACACACAATTATTCACACATACAAGCCCACATGATCGATTAAAATTCCTTACAATCACCGACTTGGGCTATATGTGTCACCTTATAATTGTACATTAAATATAACCTCTTGAATACTCAAAATTTTGCTATCATTACTGAATGCATCCCCTAAAAATCCCGTCTATCAATCATATCAACATAAGATCAAAGTGGCTTTCGTTACATTCATTGTAGTTAAACCCATCAATGGTCACGTATATCAATATAACCAAATGACATAAATCAAGCATGGATGTGTTGCATGGAAATTACATGTAATGTGATCTGTAACATGCATATTTTCAACTGGTCCACCTTAATATCTTAGTGAGATCATTTTCAAATAAATTCAAAGATAATAAACCAAAACTTTAAAATTGAAAATTTATTTAACCTTAAACCATATCCAAAATGACAGTATTTGTGTCTAGCACAAAATGCAAACTCCTACTAAAACTAAATATCCTCAAGAAACATTACACTCATATGAGCAGTGTGTTCATGAAAGACCTTGGGTATCAATCCCTTGGTAAGCGGATCCGAAATCATGGAGTTTATCTTAATGTGCTCTATTGACACCTGTCCACTCTGAACTCTTTCTTTAGTAGCGAGGAACTTGATCTCTATATGTTTCAACTTCGTTAAACTCCTGCTATTATTGGAATATAACACTGCTGATTTATTGTCACAAAATACCTTCAGCGGTCTTTCTACATTGTCCACAATCGCGAGAACTTTCGGATCGGAGAAGCATTGAGAACGGGCTCCGACGAGGGTTCCAAACCTCATCCATCCCACGTTGAGATTTTAGAAAATTCAATCTATGAATCCACAGTGGGACGTTCTCAATCCAAAGTGGCCTTTGGGGTCGAAGCCTAGACCAAAGGTGCCTAATAGCGTGGGGAGACTAATCGGTCCTGGCCCCTTTCGTCTCCACTCGCTGATCACTATGCAGCCCAGTGACAAAATTACGCAGCCATATTCCATTATTTGATACCTCATAGCAGTAGATCTCCTACTATCTTGGCATCCCACGAAATCGGAATCAGAATAACTGATGATCTCCAACTGATCCGATCTTCTGTATGTGAACATATAGTCTTTTGTTCTCTATAAATATCGTATGACCAGTTTGGCTGCTTTCTAATGATCCATTCTCGGGTCACTTATATATTTCCCTAGCATCCCAATAATATACGCTATATTCGGACGCGTACAAACCTGAACATACATCAGATCCCTATAGCTGAAGAATAAAGAATCTTTTGCATTTCTTTAATTTCCAAGTCATTTTTAGGGCATTGATTTAAACTGAACTTGTCTCCTTTAGCCACAGGGGTGTCACGTGGTTTATAATCTTACATGCTATATCTTTTAAGAACATTTTCGATATAGCTCTTTGTTGATAATCCAAGAATATCCCGAGAACGATCCCGGTGTATCTGTGTTCCTAATACAAAAGAGGCATCACCAAGATCTTTCATCTCAAGATTCTTTGCTAGAAATTTCTTGGTCTTGTGTAATAAGTATATATCGTTGTTGACAAGCAATATGTCATCGACATATAAAACCAGAAAAATATACTTGCTTCCATTGAACTTGTGGTATATACAATCATCGACCAAATTCATCTCAAAACCAAATGAGATGATTACTTGATGAAACTTGTAATACTATTGACAAGACGCTTGTTTGAGTCTATAGATTGATTTTTTTTTTTAGTTTACAAATCATTTTCTTTGCATCATCTGATACAAAGTTTTTTTATTGTACAATGTAAATTGTTTCATCAATTTTACCATTGAGAAACGCTGTATTAAATCCATCTGATATAACTCAAGATTGAAATATGCTACTAATGTCATTATAGTTCTAAAAGAGTCTTTCAAAGAAACCAAAGAGAAAGTCTCTTTATAATTGATTTCGTCTTTCTGTGTAAAGCCCTTTGCGACAAGACGAGTCTTATTCCTCTCTACATCGCCCTTCGAATCCCTCTTGGTCTTAAATATTCATTTGCAACCAATGGGTTTCCCACCTTCAGAATGGAACGAGGTCACATACATCATTGTCCTTCATGGACTTTATCTCTTTCTTCATGGCATCGAGCCACTTTTGAGAGTTAGAACTTTCCATGGCTTGATGGAAGTTGATCGGATCATCTTCCACCATTTCAATATCAACTTCAAGTTCTTGGAGAAATACGATGTAATAATCCGAAACCACACTTCTCCTCTCTTTAGTGGATCTTCTTAATGACATTGGTTCTTAAGGCTGTAGAGTTTGTTCTTCTGAAAAAATTTGTTGATCTTGAAAGGGAGATATAATATTGTCTTGATCCAAAGTTGCTTCTTGAACAATGTCAGGGATAGAAACCTGATCATTGTCAATGATAATTAGAGGAATTTCAACATATTTCTCCTTAAAGACAAAGTCTATAACCCTTTCTCCCTCCACAAACTCAACATTCCCAAAGAACCGAGCATTTCCTGCCTCGAAAATTGCCTTAGTTGTGGGATCATAAAACTTATAATTCCTGGACCTTTCAGAATATTCAATAAAATAGCAACTAATGGTCCTTGCGTCCAGTTTCTTTTCATTTGGCTTGTAGGGCCTTGCCTCGACTGGACACCCCCAAATATGTATATGTTTCAAACTAGGCTTCTTGCCCGTCCAAAGCTCATATGGGTTTTTATCAGTGACTTTAGTTGGAACTCTGTTAAGTATATAAGTTGCGGTCTTTAATGCTTCACTCCAAAGAGATTCTAGTAAGGTAGAATCTCTTTCTTCATGGCATCGAGCCACTTTTGAGAGTTAGAACTTTCCATGGCTTGATGGAAGTTGATCGGATCATCTTCCACCATTTCAATATCAACTTCACGTTCTTGGAAAAATACGATGTAATAATCTGAAACCACACTTCTCCTCTCTTTAGTGGATCTTCTTAATGACATTGGTTCTTAAGGCTGTAGAGTTTGTTCTTCTGAAAAAATTTGTTGATCTTGAAAGGGAGATATAATATTGTCTTGATCCAAAGTTGCTTCTTGAACAATGTCAGGGATAGAAACCTGATCATTGTCAATGATAATTAGAGGAATTTCAACATATTTCTCCTTAAAGACAAAGTCTATAACCCTTTCTCCCTCCACAAACTCAACATTCCCAAAGAACCGAGCATTTCCTGCCTCGAAAATTGCCTTAGTTGTGGGATCATAAAACTTATAATTCCTGGACCTTTCAGAATATTCAATAAAATAGCAACTAATGGTCCTTGCGTCCAGTTTCTTTTCATTTGGCTTGTAGGGCCTTGCCTCGACTGGACACCCCCAAATATGTATATGTTTCAAACTAGGCTTCTTGCCCGTCCAAAGCTCATATGGGTTTTTATCAGTGACTTTAGTTGGAACTCTGTTAAGTATATAAGTTGCGGTCTTTAATGCTTCACTCCAAAGAGATTCTAGTAAGGTAGAATCTCTTTCTCCATGGCATCGAGCCACTTTTGAGAGTTAGAACTTTCCATGGCTTGATGTAAGTTGATCAAATCAGCTTCCACCATTTCAATATCAACTTCACGTTCTTGGAGAAATACGATGTAATAATCCGAAACCACACTTCTCCTCTCTTTAGTGGATCTTCTTAATGACATTGGTTCTTAAGGCTGTAGAGTTTGTTCTTCTGAAAAAATTTGTTGATCTTGAAAGGGAGATATAATATTGTCTTGATCCAAAGTTGCTTCTTGAACAATGTCAGGGATAGAAACCTGATCATTGTCAATGACAATTAGAGGAATTTCAACATATTTCTCCTTAAAGACAAAGTCTATAACCCTTTCTCCCTCCACAAACTCAACATTCCCAAAGAACCGAGCATTTCCTGCCTCGAAAATTGCCTTAGTTGTGGGATCATAAAACTTATAATCCCTGGACCTTTCAGAATATTCAATAAAATAGCAACTAATGGTCCTTACGTCCAGTTTCTTTTCATTTGGCTTGTAGGGCCTTGCCTCGGCTGGACACCCCCAAATATGTATATGTTTCAAACTAGGCTTCTTGCCCGTCCAAAACTCATATGGGTTTTTATCAGTGACTTTAGTTGGAACTCTGTTAAGTATATAAGTTGCGGTCTTTAATGCTTCACTCCAAAGAGATTCTAGTAAGGTAGAATGACTAATCATACTCTTTATCATGTCCTTAAGCGTTCTATTTCGTCTCTCAGTAACACCATTCATAGTGGGCGAACCCGGAATAGTGTGTTGTGAGACGATACCGCATTCATCTAGGAATTTAGCAAATGGTCCTGGACGTTGTTCACCTGAACCATCATATCTACCATAGTATTTGCCACCACGGTCAGATCTGATGCTTTTAATCTTTTTGTTGAGTTGGTTCTCAACTTCGACTTTATAGTTTTTGAACACATCCAGTGACTGTGATTTTTCATGAATGAGATATATGTAGCCATATCTTAAAAAGTCGTCTATGAACGTTATAAAATATTGTTGACCATTCCAAGAACCCATAGGGAATGATCCACAAATATCCGTATGTATAAGTTCTAAAACGTTCAAAGTCCTATTGGCTTGAAATCTCCTTTTATTGGTTTGTTTTCCATTTATATAGTTGACACACAAATCATAATCTGTGAAGTTAAGATGGTAGAGAATCCTGTCAGACACAAGTCTCTCAATTCTCCTTTTGGAGATGTGACCTAATCTCTTATATCACAACGAGGCAGAATTCTCGCCGGTTAATTTTTGCTTTACACCTCGAGTACTTGCATGCAAGGATTCATTAAAAGAAGTAATTGTATCAATTGAATAAAGATTATCGTAACCTGATAAAAAATCGGAACTAACCAATTTTGAATCATGAAACATACTAAATTTTCCATTTCCAAATGAACAAGAATAATCAAATTTGTCCAAAACAGAAATAGAAATCAAATTTCATCTAAAAGACGGTACAATAAAGGTCTCATCATGATCCAAATAGAAACCAATCTTTAACAATAATCTAAATTTTCCTATTACCTCTACTTCCACCTTATTGCTGTCGCCAGCATAAATGTGTCTTTCACTATCACTTGATTTTCAACAACTCAGACAATCTTGCATAGACATACTAATGTGAGTTGTTGCACCAAAATCTATCTACCATATATGTTTGGGTACCGAAGTTAAATTAACATCAGAACAAACTAAATGAAGAAGAATACTTTTCTTTACATGCCGTGCGTGGTAATTGGTGCAATTCTTCTTCTTATGACTTGCAACTCCGCAGAAGAAACAACCATCCTTAGTTTGTTCCGTATGTCATTTCTTTTGTGGTGCTGTACCCGCAACTTCCTTATTAGTTTTCCCTTTTCCTTTATAAGTAAGGTTTGCCAAAAGTGTAGTAGTTTCAGCATTTTCCTTCTTGGCAAATCTCTTCTCAGGATTCTTCAGGAAAACCTTAGGGGGCGTTCGCTTTATGTTTCTGTTTTGTATTTTATGTTGTCAATTTCATTTTGAGTTTTGTGTTTTGAGTGTTTGTTTTCAAATTGTTGAAAATACGTTTGGTTTGTCATTTTGAAAAACTATTTCTCAAAACAAAAAATAAGAAAATGTGTTTGGTTTACAAAATTTAGAAAACATTTTCCCACACACTCTCTCAATACCAGCACCTCTGGAGCATCATTTCCCACTTTTCGGTCACCATGGTCACTAGATCATAGTACCACCTTGAAGCCTGCAATGTCGTCTATAAATCCCACCCAACAGTTGACCCTAACTCCGGTCGAACATGCCGAAATTTCTGCTCAAAATCAACAAGTCGCGAGGCCGAAAACTCCCATTCCAGTGACAATTTCTGTATGAATTGATGAAATTGAAGTGTTATCCATGGTTGTAGGGACATGATTCACCCTCGACTGATGCCAATCGACTGATTTAAATTGGCCAGAAACATGAATCGATATCGTTGCTTTGTTCTCGCTACTACCATATTTGAGTAGATTCACATCTCAACGAATTGGTGTATTATTGATTGATGTTAGGACATGATATTGTTCGCCTAGATGAGGGCTCTCGACTGTTGGTGGTGCGCGACTGTGGGCGGCGCCGGAATGGAGTTTTCCGACAGAAAAGTGTGTACGACATTTGTGTTTTTGGTTGGATTTTCTACTGCCTCCTGTTGATTTTGTGGCTAATGGTTAGTTGGATATTGTAGAGGGGAAGGCGAGGCTTCTGGTGGTTGAAGCAGGTGGTTTCGTTGTTGGAAGGTGGTGATTCCGACAGTTGAGGAGGCTCAGGAGAGAGGAAGCCGGGAAATGTGTTCAGCCAGAAAGAGTGTCCATTTTCCGCGTTTTCCACAATTTTCGCCTTTTGTGAAGAAAACGCCCAAAACGTGATTTTCACGTTTTCCGTTTTCTTCAGTAATTTTTTTTTTGTTTTCAAAAATGCGTTTTTGAAAATGGGAAACCAAATGCGTTTTCGACGTTTTCGAAAACTAAAAATGGAAAACAGCTCCAAAACGGCAAAGGGAACGTACCCTTAGCCTTGTTTACTTCATTAGACACAGTGCCCCAAAATGGTTCTAGAATAGCACGTTTCATGACCATTAAGTTTATACGCTTCAATCTTTCCTACTTTTTCATCTCCCTCTTGTCATCAGAGGTACTCTCATTAGTAAGTTTAGTAGGTTAATCGACCCGTAAAGTAAGGTCTAGGTCCATGACTCCGAGAACGATCAATACATTATCTTGTCATACCTTGAAGTTCATGCCATTAAGGATTAGAATTGTGTTGATGATAGTAGAGATATTAGCAACAAAGCTTGAAACTGAATTAGAGAACAATTATTACGAATAGCTCACATGGATATCCTTAATATGCAAATAATATAATTCTCAAACAATGGTAGGGCCCATCACAAGATACCTAGCACAACATCAATATCTTGTCTTTGGATAGAAATATTAATTTGTAAGTGGTGCTCTTGGTGTAGTGATCAAACACTGACAATAAATACATGTCAATTAATAAACATTTCTTTGGACCAATTTATTGATTACACGTTAAACCAAATAATCATCACATGTTTACCACCACATGTGCATGTGAAATTTGGCCAAATATTGACATTCCTTTGAGCCTATCAATATTCGTATCAATAACACACACAAACACCTTTTAATATTCTGAGTTAGATGTTGCTATTGCAACATGTTGTTTTAATTAATTAACTTTCGAACATTATATCTCTTAAAAGAGTCTTTAGTACCAAAATTTGAGAAAGAGAATCACCAATTTTGTATATTTTATTTAGTTTTAAATTTAGGGGTCTTAGGGTTAATAATTCAAAACTTTAAGGGGGCAAGATTAATTAATTCCAAACTTTAGGGGCCAAAATTTGACCAAAATTAATAAATTCAAAACTTTTGGGGCCAATTAGGACAAATTTTAAACTTTTGGGGCCAATTTGAATTAATTTTCAAACTTTGAGGGCTTTAATTATAAAATTCAGCACTTTAGTGGCCCAAATTAATTAATTTTTTAAACATTAAGGATTGAATTATTAAACCCAAAACTTAAAGGCCCAAATTTGAATATACTTTAAATGTTAGGGACTAAGACCTTAATTTTATAACCCCTAACCATAATTGCAACCAGGGGCCTCAAATTTTCTAATTTATAGAAGAAGCCCTCGCCCAATCACCAAAAATTGAAAACCCTAAAAAAAAAAATTTCTCTTCCTCTCTCTCTTCCTTGTAGCGCTGCTGCAAAACGCAACAGCCAGCTGCAGACGTCAGCGACACACTTGCCGTCGGCCAGGTGTTGTACAATAATAAATTTTTTTTAACTTCATAAATATGAATCCAAAACCAACATGCATAAAAAATCTGTAATTCCTCAACTAATTAATCCGGATTATGAAAGATAATAAGAAAAATATACCGCAAAAAAGTTTTCAAATTTAACAAATATAGATCCCAAAAATTGTCAAATCTGAAAAACTTAAAAAAAAAAAATATTGCAAGAACCAAATAAATTATTCGATTCTCAATGATTCAACATGAAAAGACTCTGATACCACTTGTAAGATAATTTATTACTTTAAATCACCGGATCTTCATGTTGGATTATCAAAAAATTCAAGAATTATAGCGGAAGTGTACTTGAATCAGACATGGTTAAATCCAATAGACGAATCTCACGATTTAGTCTTCCAAATCTACACGCAATCTTCCATTTCGCTCTGTAATGGGATGCAGAAAAGAATGAGAACAATTGTGCTCTACGTGTGATTCGGGGACCATAACCATTTATAGATATATGCCATTTTGACATAATTCAGCCCACTATAGAATTAGGAACTTGGGTTCGGTCTCTACACATAAAATAAACTCATACTTTAATTGGATATACTAAAGCCCAAAACCAAATTCTTATGAGATTACTTTAAATGAGCTCAACCGAATTCGATAGTTTTTAGTTTAACACACAATATTCACACATACAAGCCTACATGATCAATTAAAATTCCTTACAGGTTAAGCATATACTGTGACTACAAATCAGTGCCCATAATACTATGCAGGGCAACATTTCAATCATTTTGCACAATGTAAAAATGTGACCCTAAATCTAAAATCATCATTGTAATCTTTAGGAGCATCTTCAGTGTTTGAGGAAGATTCTACATCCTTCGTGTCGGATTCAGTATTAGCTTCTTCTATGTCATCTTCCTCTTCAATAGTTGCGACCGTTTTGATGTTGACACTCATTTTCACTAAGCTGTAAATTCGGGAAGCGAAATCCTTTGGATTATTGAGCATGAAGCCACTCTAAATCGGTATTGTTTGGTACATGGACGGGGCAGTTTTCTTTACGCTTTTGTCCTGCACAAAAATGCAAATGGGCTATCAAGTGTCTGAGCCTAAGCTTAAGTAGAAGTCAAAATTACGTTCAAATAACCTTTTTGTTTCAAAACAAATTTGGATATATTGCTTTTTCCCATACGAAAAAGTTAATTATTTAAATATAATGGTTTACGTACAAATGAGATGTAAAATATGTAACTTATATTCAACTTGGATCAATAAATACTAAAACTTATTTTCACTTATGTAAACTTTTAAAGCTTAGCCCTACATACGTCATGGTCTTTTTCTACTAGCTCGCGTAGTTTTTTGATGATAGGGTATCTCGGGTTATCGAGCATCCTCTTGCCATGCATGTAAGTCTGCTTGCTGGCATCTAATAAAAATTGTGACTGCATTATCCTCTCCATGTTCGCACTCCAACCATATTTTGATGTAAATACTACACATGGTCTGTTGCTTATCTTTAATCATCGATATTCTCACAGGCAAGAGCACCCTTCTACCTTTTTTTCAACTCCTTGAATTCTTTTAAATCCTTCCCCATTTTCAGTCCTTCCTTGGACACGTTCTGGAATTTCTTGTCTTCATAATCCATCAGATATTGCATTAGATATTCATCCATAGGGTCTTTGAAGAGAATAACCTACAAGGACAATGTAAATTCAGTTTCATGAAATAGCAAAGGAAAAATCTTCAATCCAAAACCTCAAAGGGAAGCCACAAGACGAGTTGTTTTAAGTAGAATGCTAATAGACCAATGCATATATACATTGTTATTCTTTTTGTCAATCTCTGGAGGAATGGAAATTTCTCCAATTGTCAATCGACTCAACCCAATAGACGAACCATTTCACGAGCTTACTCACTTCTTCAAATGTCGGCCCAACACATGAGCTGATGGAGAGCTAGCTCGGTCGTAGGTGAGCTACCAAGCTTGCTTAGTTCACGAGCACATGTGAGGCAAGATGACCAACGACTCGCCACACTTAACAACCCTATATACTTGTTACATGTGGGTCAAAAACTTGTTCATGCGAAACCCGCAAATGTACAAGATCGTTGACAAGTAATACGTGATGACTAACATGTATCGTCCCACGATAAATAAAATTCAATTGAAATTTACTAGTTTTTAATTAGATACAAAGTAAACAAACAAAAGTAATTTGTGATTTTTAATTAATCTAACTTAATCTATGAAAGCTTGCAAAATGTGAAATTAAAATGTGTGTGGAATGTGTGTATTGGATTACAAATCCACCTATTTTTATTCCAATTCTCAATTATGTAGCTAGTTCCGTTCTTGCGTTTTTTACAATCGATAATTCTATTGTAATTAATTTTCTTTTCCAAGACAAATTAAATTTATCCTAGTCACGATCCGAATTTGAATGAACATAATGCATTCAATTTCACAATTATCTTGAAAATTGCACACATAACAAATCTTATTCCTAAAATTTATTGTACGCATATTAATCAAGCAATGTTTAAAACATATTGTGAGCCTTCCAGCACTACAAGCAATTATATATTCAAGTAGTAATCAAGAAATCAAATAATAAAATTAGGTATGCAAGATTGATAAAAAATTGCAAGAACTTAATTAAAGTACTTATCTTGAATTAAAAATAAATAAATAAATAACGGTTTCATCTTCATCAAATACATGAAAAGATTTAGCCGAGCATAATGTCAAAATTAAACAAAGAAATGATAAAAGACATCACCAAAGTTGCTGTCGTTTTCTGTGTCTGTGTATAGCCCTCATTAATTTTCATTCCATACATTTTATTTTTCTCTCTTATTTTTGACCACACAATCTTCCATATAATAAATTACACATAAACTGAAATCTTTTTCCTTTTTTTCAACCACTCTTTTAAAAAAAAAAAATACTATTTCGCCCATAAGAAATGCTATATGTACACCATGAGGTGTACACAATGCATTACACCCCTCTCACATGGAGGGGGCCCAAGAATATTTTATTGTGTGTGTGCCCTCTCCATGTGAAGGGGGTGTAATGCTATGAATACACTATTATGTACACATAGCATTTTCCTTCACCCATTTTCATTTCCAGAAAATGGGGGCCAAACGGGGGCATATTATACACACTAGGCTGCCTTGTCAATGTGAATATAGAATCCAATGCTAGCCGCCTATGTATGCATATATAATTCAGAAGCCGACAGCTAGTGGTGGCAATGGCTCGACCCTTAAACACATGAGCTCGGCTCGAGCTCGTGGCTCGTTAGTGATGGGCGGCTCGGCCTTTAAACACACACGAGCTCGACTCGTGAGCTCGTTGATTTTTTCCTTTTTTTATTAAATAGATATAAATAAATTATAAACTCTCCTCCTTTATCCGGATTTGGGACCGATTATGTAAATCCCTATGAATCCCTCAATTTTTGACTCTAATACAAGGCCCAATTTTCTCTCTCCCCGTTTCCGTCCATGTGTATATATATCAATTTAAGGCAGCAATTCTCCTTCTCCAAGCAGTCGTAAACTGTTATATATATTATACTTCAGTCGCCAATGTTGTAGTCTCCCTTTTGAAGTCAAATTCTCATCGATCTCTTTTTTTCCCAGCTGGTAGTGTGTTGTCCAATTAAAGCTCAACTAAATATAGAATTTGATTCCAATTCCAAGTGCAATGGAGGCTTAATTAATAAATTATTTTTCTCCAAGTCCTCAACTTTCAAAGTGCGGAATTTGAATCTCAACTTCCATTCAATGACCAATTTAATTCCCATAATTTAGATTTTGCCATTTCTCGCCAATTTTTGTTTCTTTCCTTCAACTCCTTTTTCATTCATATAGTTTCGACTATTAAACATAAAATACAAAAAAATTTGAATAACTTTTGTCAAACGAACCATCAAATATCGTTATTTTAGGCACCGAATAAATATATAAAATACACTTATCAGTGAGCCTTTGGGGTTATGGTAGAGTCGACTCTAGAGAAAAGACTAGGAAGTATATGGTGCGGTCAGGTCTAGGATCCATAGTAGTCTGGCACGACTAATTGTTATATGTAAGAGTATCTCTAATATTAACGTGGATTGTACCAAAAAAATTGTCACATAAACTAAAATAAATAAAATATCTATAAGAATTCTTTTACAATACAATGTCTAGGACAATTTCCAATCGATTTGGCACAAAAGAGTAAATATTACCAAATGACCGTCTAAATAAGTTGTTTCCCAAAGAAGTGAATCACCATAATTTAATATGTTTCTCTCATATTTCTTATAGTTTTCCTCTAGTTTAATATTTGTCTCACCTATTAAATACATATTGAGTAATGCTACATAGTCTCGTTGGGGTTGCAACTCCAATTTAACTGTTTAGATTGCACGAGATGATACGTTAAATGAAAGATGAATTAAATGAGTCATTTAATTTCACTTAGCATTTAATGTCACATTGGTGCCACTTAGATTGGGATTACAATTCCAGTGGGGATAAATAACATTATTTATATATATTGATAAAATTTGAATCATAGAAGAGTCCATTGGAGATTAAATTTGAATTAGATGATCTATTCATTATATATTAATGTCACATAAATCGAAAGTCTTTTTTTAGATGCTACCTAAATTGCAAATAAAGGAATGCATTGGAGATGTTGACAAACTATGGTGTTTTGGGTGTGCTTGTAAATATTGGGGCTCATTAGTTTTGTAATTTAAAAGAAATTGTGAGTCCTACAAAATAATAGTTGCTCATGCTTTCATTTAGAAAACAATAATTTTTTTTTAAGTGTGCCAAAGCAAACAGATCTCTTCAAATATTGTTTGTGATTTTCAAAATTGACCTTGATTCTTAAACTTCTACTAGCAACATTCGAAACAGCTCCTATTGCGATTTTACTGCAGGATAATGCTTAGAATGGAGGTGGACCAAGGTGTGGCCTTGGGGTGATTCTTGGCCTTGATTTTGTTGACGTATAGTAGATTTTATTCGTGCCTTGAACCATAGCTTGTGGGCAAAGCGGTGGTATCCTTCATCCAGTTAGTATTCGAGATAGAGTTACATGTTCAAATCGATATTGGAGTATTTCCTCGAAGTAGGTGGATAATGCAAGACATGTTTGAAACATATGGAGCCAAGGGAGTGGGCTTGGTATAGATTTTAAGACATGATTCTGCGAATTACAAGGTGGATTGTATTTATATAATGAAGTATAACTTTTGGATAGAGTGGTGACAATATTTTACATCGAATAAAATTGAATATTTTCAACTTATAGCAATATGGAAGAGGAATGTCTAATGATGAATAGATTATATTAAAATAAGAAAAGGTGGATTTAAAGAATTGGGTCCCGTCCTTGCCTCCTAATTCGGTAGCGTGATTAAAGGCTTAAGTTAAATAAGTAGACGCTCCGAGACGTATTAATCGGCCAAACCAAATACTGAACATTTAGCTATTGTTTGTCATCCTTTAAAAATTTAAATTGTTTGTTATAATACTATTCCCCATCATACTTTCACACGATAAAATATATTTTACACACAAACCAATAAAAATTCTTCACTTTTTAACCACATGTTCTCCAAAAAATATTATTCAATAACTCATTATTTCCCAATTAATTCCATCAATCAGGCTCTTATAGTCGAACTCGAACTCGAACTCGAACTCGAACTCGAACTGAACATGCTCTTTAAAAGACTCACCAAACATCACACCCCACCTTACACGCGGTAACAACTAACAAATAACAAGCATTAAATTCCTTACCCTATCCTTCTAGATTTTTGAGTCCACTTCACACACCAAACTTCCAAATTTCCACATAGTCGCAGTTACAAAAGCCCCCTTTATGCACAAGAATTATAGCCAAAGAATCATGACGATTTCTGATGCTGTGGTGGGAAATCTAACCACCATCTACCTGGTGGCGATAGCGGCGATGAAGGCTTACGGGCTGGTTTCAGGACGGAGCTTCAGCGGGTGGTGCGTCCTGATTCTGTCGACCGCAGCGGTGGGTGTGATCTTAATTGCAACTCTGACTTGGGACTTATCCCGCAAGGCCACATCGTATGCCTTTACACGCGATCACGGCCACCACGAAATGTGCCGCGGCGGTATCTGCTGGCACGGCGTCGCCGTCAAATCGCCGGCCTCTCAGGTCCGGTTCCGGTTCCCTCAGCCGCATAATGCATAGAAATTGCATTTGTTGTTTGTATTATTAACGAATACTGGTAACTCTGTTGCAGGTCGAAAGATAAAAGAGAGAGGTATCTAGGGTTTTATTTTTAATTTACCTTTTTCCCCCCTTGTAATTAAAGATCCAATGCTGTTTTCATCACTGTAATTAAAATAATGATGTTTGTGTTAAACTCTATAGTTTGGAGTGTGCGCGTGTTTTTTTTTTTTTTTTTCCTGCCATTTTTAAACCTTAGTCCTTGGCATTATAATGAAAATTGTGAAGCATCCAAGTTGAATGGAGTCAAAAGTATATATTTCAAGTTTAACAATATGGCATTTTGTAAAGGAACTCACAACTTAACAAAGAGATAATAGCGAATGAATCTTGGAAGAGATTTGAAATTTCTCAAGTAACTCATGAGCGATTTCTAAAAGAATTCTAAAAGTATGAACGTTCCAATTTCCAATATTTAGATACTCTTATTCAAAATTTTGTGCATAACACGATTATTCTGATAAGTTTCAAGAGCTGGTACTGGGAATTAATAAGACAATTAGCTGAAGGATTGAATGTATTACTAAGCAAGGGGTTACAATATGAAAAGCAATTACAAAGCCATTCGAGAGGGCTATATCTCTCCTACTTCTTACTCAATTTACTACCCGCCTAAAAGCTTATTTCTCTACTGTTTATATAGAACTTCCGGCCCAAGTAACTGATTCTGTTTTAGCCACTTGATTTTGTTACTGCTTTCCCGCCACATGGAGCTAACACCTTCTTAAGTCTTCTAGAATATGTGTATCTAATGGGGGCTTATCATTACCCCGGGTTTCCAAACACACCTTGTCCTCAAGGTGGAATTCTGGGAAGTTTTGGATAATTGTGGACGTGGACTCCTAAGATTCTTCAGTCGGAGGCAATCCTCTCCACTGTAATAACACTCCATGGCCTGTAGAAGTTTGTTGCGTTCCCAAGACTTTCTCCGGCTCAACTATCCATTCCAAGTTTGCGTCCAATTGTGGAGGAAGCTGCTGGTTGACCAGGTTAGGTCCTAATGCCTTCCGTAGTTGGGACATGTGGAACATCGGGTGAATGAATGCAGCAAGGTGTAACTCTAGATGATACGCAACAGGACCAATACGTTTTATTACTTTGAATGGGCCGAAATAACGTGGTCCTAGCTTTTCATTCAGTTTCTTAGCCAAGGAGCGGAGGCGATAGGGGCGAAGCTTGACATATACTAACTCTCCATCCTCAAAATCTTGTCTGTGACTATCAGCTACTTGTTTCATCCTTGCTTATGCTCTTATGAGATGATCTTTTAGTTCCCTTAAGATGGGAGTCCCGATCATTCAACTGTTGTTCCAAAGTTGCTATTCATATAGATTGGCTACCATAACGAAAGAACGGAGAAGGTTCCCGCCCATAGACCGCGTGAAAGGGAGTTGTATTTGTTGAAGCATGAAATGTGGTGTTGTACCAATATTCAGCCCATGGAATCCAGTTGGACCAACTGCGTGGTTTATCATATGAGAAGCACCGCAAGTAAGTCTCCACGCAGCGGTTAACTACCTCGATTTGCCCATCCGTTTGTGGGTGGTATGCTGTACTTCGATGAAGTTGGGTACCTTGTAACCTAAAAGTTCACTCCAAAAGTGACTGAGGAAAACCTTATCACGGTCAGGGATGATGGAACGGGGAAACCCATGAAGTCTGACTATTTCTTTGACGAAGGTAGCAGCAACTCCTGTGGTCGTGAAGGGATGCTTGAGGGGTATGAAATGAGCATATTTGCTCAATCTGTGCACCACGTCGAACCAATCCTAGTGATATGAAATTGTGAGTTGCCCCGCAGTCTATTAGTGCAGTAACCTTCTACCCTCCAATCGTGCCCTCCACCTTCATTGTTCCCGATGTTGTCAACCTTACAACCGAGTTAATTGAGAGCTCCACCTTCTCTGTGACCTCCAACGGCGCCTCTCTTTCCCCAACCCCTTCCTCTTCGCTGTAATCATCCTCTTCAACCAGTAGGACACGCAGCTCTTTATTCTTGCATGGATGGCCAATCGTGTACTTCTCATCACATCTGAAGCACAACCCCTTATCCTTCTTGGCTTGCCATTTAGTGTCAGTCATCCACTTCGTTGGAAATTCCCGTCGGTGGATCGTGGGTTTCTCTCCCACGGTCACGGTTCTAGTGGGGAAGGTTTCTAGCTTCTTCCAATCTCCCCGGTATGCGGTTAAATTAGTCTTAGGAGACTTTTGGGTCATGGATCCCCTCAATTGGAGAATCCTATTTCGGTCCTCTACTCTTTGTGCAATTTCCATAATGGACCCCAGCCCACTGGGCCTATGTAGGCGGACTTCAGCCTGTATTTCTGGATCGAGCCCATTTACAAAGGTGCTTTCCAGTACTTCTTCAGAAATCCCCACGAGTGGAGCTGCCAGCACTTAGAACGCGCGTCGGTATTCTGCCACCGTTCTCTCTTGTTTTACGGCTAAGAATTTTTCACAAAGGCTGTCGTCCTGTGTCGATCAGATGAGTAGCAGCAACCGCTAGCGAAATTGCTCCCAATTCCGGAATGGGTCCCTCGCTTCTGTCCATTGGAGCCAGGATAGAGCATCCCCATCGAGGCTCACCCCAATTGCCCCCATCTTTTCTCGTTCTGTTAAGCAATTCACTTCAAAATACCTTTCCGCCCTAAACAGCCAGGCGTCCGGGTTTTCTCCGATGAATATTGGCATCTCCAACTTTCGAATTTGGCGCCAATTACTGTCATCCTTCGCCGCCTCCACTGGGGCTGTCCCCTTCCCATAGCTAGCCTTGCCTGCTTCTTCTGTCCATTCCCATGTTCCGGATTTCGACGATCGTTCATAGAACTTGAGGGGTTTTGTGGAAGCTTGGACAGTTCAGTGAGGCTTCCGTCTCCACTCTCTTTTGCCAGGTCATTAACCCCTATTTTCGGGAGGGCCAAAGATGCCACTATTTTTTGGGTTGCCTCCATTGTTTACAGAATGCGGACAATATTTTGAGATAAAAACTCCACAGATTTCTCTAATTCTGGTAAGCGCTTCAAACCTGCCTTCACTTCCTCCATCTCCTTTTCCATTATTTCCACTCGACCTTCAGTTTTCTTTTGAGCCATCAGGATCAGTGCTCTGATACCAATTGATAAGTTTCAAGAGCTGGTACTGGGAATTAATAAGACAATTAGCTAAACAATTGAATGTATTACTAAGCAAGGGGTTAGAATATGAAAAGCAATTACAAAGCCATTCGAGATGGCTATATCTCTCCTACTTCTTACTCAATTTACTACCCACCTAAGCTTATTTCTCTACTGTTTATATAGAACTTCCGACCCAAGTAACTGATTCTGTTTTTGCCACTTGATTTTGTTACTGCTTTCTCGCCACTTGGAGCTAACGCCTTCTTATGTCTTCTAGAATATGTGTATCTAATTGGGGGTGGGGGTGGGGGCGGGGGAGGCGGACTTGTCATATTCAAACATTACGAAGTCACTTTTCTCTGAGATATTATACAAAATAATATGAACTCTTTAGCACAAGTTATCAGAAGTCACGAATCTGAAAATTAATTAGCTGATAAAGTAAATATGAATCAGAAAATTAAATTTGTTATAGGGTAAACATCATTTAGATAAAAAGTTTTATTTTGTTATTATAAAAATAAAGGAATAATTCCAAAAATTATTTGAAGCTCAAAATTAAAATCTCTCCACCACTCAAACCCCAATAGTTGTCACTTACGCAATAATTTAAATAAAAACATAAACAGAATATTCACTTGGACTTACTTTCTCCTGTTTCTTATCCTCCGGTTTGTACATTGTCAACTGTTTATTTTTTGTTTACAGTATTTATAAGTGCACTTTTACGGCAGACACTGAAAATGGACCGGAAAGTACTGCAGAGAATATGTTACTGATCCAACGGATCCAATTGTTTCCAATTTCACTATCACTCCATCCTGATCTTTAAATTATCTGCTAATCCACAACAAATTAGGGCTCTTCCAATTTGTACGAAAAAAAAGGAAAAAAAAAGAGCTCTGTAATGGCGGAAGCCCAATCGGACCAATCCTCCACCACCCAAACCCCAGCATCATCAGGGTCCGACCCAGATATCTTACAGTACTGGTGCTACCACTGTGACAAGCGGGTGTCGATCGAAACCCTAGCGGATCTTCCTGATGTTATATGTTATGAGTGCAAGAGTGGATTTGTTGAATCAATTTCTGCTACTACAGTTCCATCTCCTGGTGACGCGCCATCACGAGCCGGTTCTGATCCTATTGATGACCCTGGTTTTGGTAATCAGTTTATTCACGTTCTCCGCCTCATAGCCGAGGCTGCACGTGAGGAGGACGCTCCTCCTCCGCCTCCCTCCGAACACGCAGATCTGTCTGATGATGATTTTTTACGGATCGAGTTGGATGGATGGGTTGATGATGAGGATGATGAAGAGGAGCATTCAGTGGAAGGCCATGAGGATGAGAATCATGAGGTGGAGAATGAAAATGAGAACCTGGATCAATCTGATGGTGAGCATGGAGAGGTGAATGCGGTGAACGAGAATCGGAGTGAAGATGAAGAAGAGGAGACGCGGAGAAGGCGGCGTGATGTTCTACGGCTTCGGCTAAGGGACTTTGCTGCTCGAGCTGCGAGCAGGCGCAACAGGATTCTTGATTGGGCCGAGATTTTAATGGGGCTGGAGGACCACTCAATCGAGTTGCGATTACAGGTTCCAGAATCTGATACTTTTTTCGGAAACCCGGGTGATTATGTAGATGCTGCAGGATACGAAGCATTGCTGCATAATTTAGCTGAAAGTGACAGTGGAGGAAGGCCAGGGGCACCACCAGCTTCAAAGGCAACAGTTGAAGGGTTAGAAAACTTGTTGATTAAGAAGGAAGAGGAGACATTGGTGTGTGCTATATGTAAAGATTCAGTGAATGTGGGTGAAATGGCGAGGAAATTACCGTGTGGACATGGATATCACGGCGACTGCATAGTCCCATGGTTGTGGTCACGAAATACTTGTCCCGTGTGTAGGTTTGAGTTGCCAACTGATGATCCCGATTACGAGGAGGAGAGGAAGAAAAGAGTTGTCGTGGCAAGCCTTAGAGCACCTTCCTCGAGTTCTTCCGGTGGTGCAGGTAGCTATAATTCTGGCTTCGATTGATTTACTGTGGTATGCTAAAACCTTCTTCACTTTGTTTCCTATTCTCATGTTTAGGAGTTTTTCCTGTTTCTGTTCTTCTCTCTCTCTCTCTCTCTCTCACTATTTAAATTGGAACTCTGTTCGTGTATTAGCTTATTGTGAATTGGGCAGATGCCGCAGATGAATTGTATTTTGACTTCTTTTCTGTAAATAATGAACTCACTTTTTGGGAAATTGATAATATCGGCCTGTGGACATTTGAAAAGCCAAAAGCTGTTTTCGAGACTAAGAAGTGGTTTGGGGTGAACGAGAATCGGAGTGAAGATGAAGAAGAGGAGACGCGGAGAAGGCGGCGTGATGTTCTACGGCTTCGGCTAAGGGACTTTGCTGCTCGAGCTGCGAGCAGGCGCAACAGGATTCTTGATTGGGCCGAGATTTTAATGGGGCTGGAGGACCACTCAATCGAGTTGCGATTACAGGTTCCAGAATCTGATACTTTTTTTGGAAACCCGGGTGATTATGTAGATGCTGCAGGATACGAAGCATTGCTGCATAATTTAGCTGAAAGTGACAGTGGAGGAAGGCCAGGGGCACCACCAGCTTCAAAGGCAACAGTTGAAGGGTTAGAAAACTTGTTGATTAAGAAGGAAGAGGAGACATTGGTGTGTGCTATATGTAAAGATTCAGTGAATGTGGGTGAAATGGCGAGGAAATTACCGTGTGGACATGGATATCACGGCGACTGCATAGTCCCATGGTTGTGGTCACGAAATACTTGTCCCGTGTGTAGGTTTGAGATGCCAACTGATGATCCAGATTACGAGGAGGAGAGGAAGAAAAGAGTTGTCGTGGGAAGCCTTAGAGCACCTTCCTCGAGTTCTTCCGGTGGTGCAGGTAGTTATAATTCTGGCTTCGATTGATTTGCTGTGGTATGCTAAAACCTTCTTCACTTTGTTTCCTATTCTCATGTTTAGGAGTTTTTCCTGTTTCTGTTCTTCTCTCTCTCTCTCTCTCTCTCACTATTTAAATTGGAACTCTGTTCGTGTATTAGCTTATTGTGAATTGGGCAGATGCCGCAGATGAATTGTAATTTGGCTTCTTTTCTGTAAATAATAAACTTACTTTTTGGGAAATTGATAATATCGGCCTGTGGGCATTTGAAAAGCCAAAAGCTGTTTTCGAGACTAAGAAGTGGTTTGGATAATTTTCTAAGAGTGCATTGTCACTAGAAGAGCTTTTAGAGGAAGAAGGGCCAGTGTAGCTTTCTCACGAGGAAGCAACAGAAGCTGAAGCCTTGCTAACGGACCCTATAAGTTCTATACAACATAATTCTCTGCATATTATCCAATTTTTGCCATTTTTATTGTTCTTTTCTTGCGGGTTTCTCTTGCATTTGTAGGATTTGATATTTTTCACCACTCAGTGGAAGGTATTATCATTTTGTTGGGCACTGCGACACTGATTGAATACCAAAATTGAACAGATAGGATATGCATAATTGTTGCATAAGTTTAGATGAATGGTTATCTTCAGGAATACATGAATGTTAAATTCTTGATGATATGGTTTAGATGACAGAGCGATAGTTTATTTTATAACATTTATCTTATGTTAATTGGGAGATTATGCGTTGAGCTACTTGTGTGACTGAATGAACAACCAATCTGAGATGACAATTTCAGCAGAAATGGATTGGATATGTTATTGATGACACTTGGAATCAGCAGATAAATAGTTCAAAGATATTATTATGGTGTGTCTTAGTAATAGAGACAATTTAGAGGGAAAACAAAGCGAAAGGGCTCATAAATTGTCAAGCCCCTTGTAGAACGGGAAATACATGGAAATGACCTATACAAAGAGGTCATTTTTCCAAAATGACATTTGACCAATTCATCTACCTAAAATATCCCTCCTTTTGAATATTACATAACAAATTATGATATAGAAATCTTCCATTTTAATCCCTAAAATTAATTATTACTTAAATTTTGATAGATTTTTATTTATTTGGTTTATTTGATTTTTGTTCACTCAAAGTAGCACCTCCCTAATTGGTATCAGAGTCATAGAGATCATGGAAATTAAATTAAGAAAAATAAATAATTATTGGCATTTAGAAGAAGAAAGAGGAAGTTATATATTTTTAAAATCTATTCATAATAAATTAAAAATAATGATATTAATAATAATTAAAGAACTACCTAGAGAAATAAAATAACAAATATTAGAAAAATTAATAATAGAAATAATAAAGGATATATATATATATATGACAAAATTTTTAATATATATGAAGATGAAGAAATCAATTTATATTATAAAGAGAAGTATGAGTTCAAATAATAATACATAATTGAAATTAAATAGATTATTTATAAAAATAAAAAAATACAAGAAGAAATCCGAGATATAATGTTAATACTAGAAGGAATAAGAGTATCAAATAAAATACAATTAATAAAATTAAAATGTGAAAGATTAAGACTTGAGAGTAAATATTTTAATACAATAAAAGAAGAATTAGTAAATACAGATAACTATACTAATAGAAGATTTGGAATAATAATAATAAATAAAAAAGATGATAAAAAATGCAAATTAACTTATATGTTAGAAAGATGATCTTAATATGCTAATAAGTGAATATATAAAAGAATTAAAGTCATTAATAAAAATATTAATAAATGATATACAAGATTTAAGAAATGAAGTAAGAGAAACAAGAAATGATATAAATATATTAAAAATTGAAATTAGATAAATAAAAGAAAATAATAAAAATAAAGAAAAGAAAATAGATAAAAAATTAATAGAAAAAGAAATGACTTGAATATGAAATAAATATATTGAAAAAGAGAGTGTAGTAATAGAAACAGGAAGTATGGATGATGAATTTAGGAAAAATATATTACCAAAAATATTAGAAAAAGAAGAATCTAGAGAAAAAATAGTAGGAAAATTAAAAGTAGAAGATAAAGATGAATGAGGAATGAGATTTACTAATAGAAAATTTTGATCAATTAAGTTTAACTGATATAAATGAATACCAAGTTTTAATTAATACTAGAAGAGGACCTAATCCAATAGAAACCACTAAACAAGAATTACAAGATTCAAACGAAAGCTATGCACCCATATATAATAAACAATGCTTACAATTTTATGATAAAGTAAGAGATAGATAATCACCTAAAGGAAGTAAATATAAAGATAGTTTGAATTAAATGATAATTATGATAAACCAATTAATCATGGAAGAACAAAATTAGATTTAAATTGCAAAATAGATACTAGAAAAGCTTTATTAATTTGGGCAGAGTCAATGATATTATTCTTTTTATATAATAAAAATGACACATGGAAAAATATTGAAAGAAGAATATATTTCTTAACATCATCCTTTGAAGGATTTGTTAGAAATTGGTGGGAAAGAATAGGGGTGGCAAATAGGTCGAGCGGCTCGTCGGCTCGCCCGCTCGGCTCGCAAAAACAGAGCTAGTGAGTGGCTCGGCCTCGTAAAAACACAACCTCGAGGGTTCGGCTCGCAAAATAAACGAGCCGCTCGTTTAAAAAGTGACCGAAACAATCACTTTTTCAGTGACCGTTTCGGTCCCTGAAATTTATTTATTTATTTATTTTTAATTTGTGACAGTTAACGGTCGGTCCTTTAATTTTTAAAATTTTTTTTCTTTCCTCTTCTTCTTCTTCTATAAATAGTGGCATTTAGCCATAAAATTTTCTACAATTCACTCTCAACTCTCAATTATCTTTCTCTCAACTCTCAATTATAGTGTTAATAGTTGTGCAATTTTTATATACAATTTATACAATATTCAATTTTTATTTCTCAGTTTTCACTATATTTATTGAAATTTCATCCAATTTTCATTTCTCACTACATTTATACAATTATTCTTTTACTAGTTATTACTTATTACAATTAAACAAATGGATTCACGCACATTTGTCGAAAACTTGTTCGGTGTGGGAGGAAACGAATCATCTATGACACTACAAAGTCAATTTTGGAATCAATTTGAAGGTTTAAATGACGTATCTCTACCTGAAGATATTCCAGATTTGGATCTTCATCATTATGTAAGCGACAATCCAAATAATCCAATTAATTTGGATGATGTTGACGTTCCTGAAACGAAACATGATCAGGAAGAAGATGTTGAATTAAACATTTCTGATGCGAGGGGAAAGCGAAAGGGGAAAAAACAAGCAAAATGTTGGGATCACTTTAAGTTGATTTCAACGGAAAAAATTGTCAATGGAGTCCCAGAATCCAAAGCAATAGGTAAATATTGCCAACAAAGATTGGCACGGCAAAGAGGAATTGGTACCACCCATCTCAACCGTCATTACAAAGTATGTGCGGCCAAGCACGAACTTATTCCAGGCTGTCAAACACAATTGCAATTTGACAGTCCAGACACCGGTAGTTCTGCTGCATCCCTATCCACATGGGTGTATTCGGAGGAGAGAACTCGAACTGGAATGGTGAAGCTTGTTACTGGTGCTGAGTTGCATTTGACATTAATTGACAACCAACATTACGTTTCGTATGTGAAAGAATATCTACAGCCAAGGTACGTTGGGGTAAGTTGAAACACTCTTCGTTCCGATACAATATAATATTTTACTGAAACAAAACAACAATTATGGATTTGCAAAAATATGGGGGTGTCATATCTTTAACTTCGAATAAATAGGAGGGATTAATAAAAGAGCATATATAGCTGCAACTGCACATTATATAGACCCACTTTGGTGCATGCATAAAAAAATTATTACTTTTAGAATTATTGAGTTTTCTCACAACGCTAATAATATATTTAATGCTATTATTAGTATTGTTAGAGAATATCATTGCGAAGGTAAAATTCGTTCATTTACTTTCGATAATACTAGTGTTAATAAAGTAGTTGCCGATAAATTACATAGGTACTGCAACCTGATTTTAGTAGGTATTTGTTTTATATTTGTTGTATATGTTATATTTTGAATTTAATTATCCAAGATGGTTTAAAATATATAAAGAATGAATTTCAAAATATTAGGAACGCACTAAGATATATCACAATCTCTCCAAATAGGAAACAAACATTTGAGGATTATTGTGCCGAAATAAGAGTGCAAAATGCTAAAACATTTGTTAGCGACGTAGGTCATATGTGGAACTCTACTTACTTGTTATTAAAGTCATGTGAATGTTTTGAACATTTAATAACTGACTTTTATAACAATAGACATGTTAGAAGTGATGATGAGGGTATGTTGACTGAACGTGATTGACTAATAGCTTTGAAAGTTAAAAGATTTTTGATATCTTTTTATGAAACCACTAAGATTTTATCGGGCGTTTACTATCCCACCAGCTGTATGGTGCTTGAACGTCTTTATATAATTGCAAGAACATTTCATAAATACAAAAATGACCTTGATTTTAGTGAAATTATAATTGCTATGAAATTAAAATTTAGAAAATATTGGGAAGATTTGATTATGTTATTTCCTTTAGCATGTGTGATGGACTCCCGATATAATTTATCGGGAACTAAATATATAATTGATCAAATTTCAAACGTCTTAATATTTGATACACCTATCACATATAGAAATTTAGAGCAAACATTATATGAAATGTATGAATTATATGCGAACCAAATGGGTACCAATATTAGTCGGTACCATCTGAACCTACTCTTTCCGCTGAAATTGAAGAAGAAAATGCGGAAATATTTAATTTATTTTAAGGTATTAATTCGTATAGATATGATTCATCTGCAATGTGTTTATCTACTGCCACTACCATGTCGTCCCCATCTGTATCTCATTCTCATCAAACATATACGGACTCAAGCCATAATGCATTGCCTACTGAATTAATTAATTATTTCAACCAGAATATGTCAACAGATAAAACAATTAAAAAAAGTTCAGACGAAGTAATTGAATTCTGGCGAAGGTAGGAACGACGTTGGCCAGTTATATCTGTGATTGCAAAAGATCTGCTGACACCTCCATTTAGCATTGTTGCTTCGGAGTCTGCTTTTAGTACAGATAAAGAGTTTTGAGCGAGGTCAGGAGTCGACTGAAAGAAGATATTTTAGAAGCATTAATGTGTGTTAAGGATTGGTAGGACGTTCATTTTCGACTACAAGATAAATATGTCGAAATTGCATGTCGTCAAGTAAGTGATATTTGATTTAATTATATTGATGAAACTTTTCTTTTCTTATCATTACTTTTACTTTTCTTTAAAAAATTGTACACGCTACAAAAAATTGTTCGTGTACAATTTTTAACTCCGTTTACTGAAAATTGAAGTAGCCGATCCTAAACCCGGATAAAGGAGGAGGGTTTATATTTTATTTATTTTTAAAAAAAATAAAAAAATAAAGATTTCATTTTTATTTTTTTCTATCTCTTTTAGTTTAAAAAAAAAAAATTCTTTCGACCAATTTAGTTAAAAAAAATTTAGTACTTGGTACTATTACTACTATATGTATACATTTTAAATTCTTTTCTCGAACAACGCTGTGTGTACCTTTATATATAATTTTCGAAGTAAATTCCTTTTAAAAATTGAAAGGGTGATCGAATAATTGCCCTTTTAATTGTCAGAAATCTTTCACTTCGAAAATTGTATATAATCTTCGAAGTGAAAGACTTCTATATAATTTTCGAAGTGAAGACTTCTGACAATTGAAAAGGCGTTCGATTATCATTTCAATTTTTAGAAGGGAGTTATTCGAAAATTATATGCAAGGAGACGTGCAGCGTTGCTTGAAAAATTAATTTTTAATATTGTTTGAAATTTTCTTTAAAAAATTGTACACAAACAAACAACACAATTTTTAACTCCGCATACTCTAAATTTAAGTAGCCGGTCCCAAACTCTGATAAAGGAAGAGGGTTTAGATTTTTTACCTAATTTTTTATATATAAAAAATTCACGATTTAAAAATTAAATTTTTTTTCCAATTTACCTATTTGTTTCCAAAAAAAAAAAAAGAAAAGAAAAGAAAAACTACGGCGGCTCGCCAGCCGGGCTTGGCTCTGCCCACGAGCTCCGAGCTCGCCCATTTTTGGACGAGTCGAGCTCAGCTCGTTTCAAAACGAGCACGAGCTCGGCTCATGGCGAGCCCGAGCCGACACCCCTAGGAAAGAATAAGTAATGATACAAAAATATTAATAAAAAGAAATGTACAAACAGAGTTAATAAAATCAGATAGACAATGTATAGAAAAGTTAGTAGAATATATTTCAGATGAATTTTTAGGAGAAAATTAGATAAAAAATGTTGAAAGAGAAGAAATAAGAGAAAAAGACAATGCTAGAATTAAACTAATAAATTTAACAATATGTGATGTGTAAAATTAAAGAATATACTTGTGAATTTAGAAATTATTATTATGTTCAATTTTACAGTAATGAAAACCTAGAAGTATATCGAGATATGTACTATAATAAATTACCAGATTTATGGAGAATATATTTTAAAATAGAATTTGAAAAATATGTTAGAGACAATGTTGAAATATCTAGAACTTTACGTTCCAGAATAAAATTTTTATTTGAAATACTTGTATATACATGTCAACAAAGACAATTAATGAAAAAATCAAGAAAACTAATTAGAATATGTTGTGAAGATATGGAAAATTCTATACAGTGAGGATGTAATCTTGAAAGAATGGTTAATAAAAGAAAATATAAAAATAAAAAATTTAGAAATTTTAATAGAAAAAATATAAAACCTAAAATAAGATATTATAAAAGAAAAAATATCTCATATCGTCAACAGAAAAATAAAAATCAATGTAAACATTGAAATTGTGGAGAAATATGTTATATAAGCCCTGATTGTGATAAAAAAAAAAGTTAAAATATTACAGAAAGAATATTTGGAAATAAAAGATGAATTAAGTGAAATATCATATATTGAATAATATTATAATCATGAAGTTTATATAAGTGAAACAGATGATAATGAATCAAAATCTAAATAAAGAAATAGAGGAAATAGAAAGTAATAATATAAATCTACAATAATATGAAAGAATAGAAAGATATGGATTAAAAGTTACTTTTAATAATAATAAATTTAGAAAATTACAAAAAATATCTTTAGATTTAAAAATAGGAAAATTTGAAGTATTAGATAGAATTTGGAAAAAAGAAAGGATAACAGTAAATGAATATCACAAAATAGAAAAAATCATAAATGTAAGAACAACATAAATTAAATCTTTTAACAAAAAATACAGTAGAAGAACTATTAACAAATGTTAGTAAAAAATAAAGTGAAAAAATTCAATATGTTTATTTAGTAGGAATACAGATCATGTTTAAATCGTTATTTAGAGAAGGAATAGATTCACTTTTAACTATAACTTTGCATGATGGAAGAATAATAAATTTAAAAAATAGTCATTTAAGAACAATAGAAGGAAATTTGGCATATCAAAAAATAATGTTTACATGTTATCCAAAATATTGTGTTTCATTAAAAGATAAAAATATTAATGAAGTATTAGAACTACATTTTAAGCTGCTAGAGATAATATCATTCAAACAGGTGATCAAATTATGACTATAGAATATAAAGCTTTATATACATTTACCAATTCTAATTCTGAAAATATTTATTCTAATAAATCATATATTGAAGTGCATAAAGAATGTAAGGATATTAGCAAAATAATATGACCAAATAAACAAACAAGTTTAATTCCAGAAGAATATAAATTTAGCAAAACAAAAAATAAACTTGAAATAACATAATTAAATGAAGGAGAATGTTCCAATAATATAATATTTAATGATGGAAAATTAATTAAAATATGATAATGTTACAAACACCTTGTGGACACTTATTAAAAATTCTAAGAGAATTTAAACCTTATAGAGTTCAGCCATTTCAGCGTGGTGATAAATGGGAGAAAAAATCAATCATATTTAGTGAAATAAAAAATAAAAGAATATTGTATAAAAAAGTTTTAAAAATGAAAATAGAAATAAGTATAGAAAAAATTATAGAACAGTTAGAAAAAGTTTATGGAGAAAATTCATTATTATTTGAAAATCACATCACCCTAAAGCCAAGATAGAATTGATAAAAAAATGTTGTAATAAGAGTCAGACTAATGATGTATACTGTAGAAGATACATAAGAATTCAAAAATCAGATAAAAGAATTGTTATAACAAAAATTTATTAGACCAAGTGGACCTCATAGTAGTCCAGCCTTTATGGTTATATCTGAACATGTTAGAGAAAAAGTTAGAATGGTTATAAATTATAAAGAATTAAATAAATATACTAAATTTGATAAACATTTTTTACCAAATAAAGAAGTTTTAATAAACCTTGCAAAAGGAAAACAATGTTATTCTAAATTCGACTGTAAATCAGGATTTTCGTAAATAAAAATAGAAGAAGATAATATACAATATACTGCATTTAGTACACCTCAAGGAAAATATGAATGGTTAATAATGTCGTTTGGATTAAAAAATGCATCACAAACATATAAAAGATAACTTTAATGAATTTCTAATTGTTTATATAGATGATATACTGATATGTTCTAACAATAAAGAAGAATATATGAATCATTTAATCCAATTCATAAATGAATATAAAAAAAAATGAATTGTACTTTCCAAAAAGAAATCTATAATAGAAAAACAAGAGATAGATTTTCTTAGATTATCAATAGATAAAAGAAAAATAAAATTACAGACTCATATATCTAAAAAGATAGAAATTTTTTCAAATAAATTAGAATTCAAAGAACAAATATAAAAACTTTTAGGATGTTTAAATTATGCAAAAAGATTCATTGAAAATCTTTCTAAGAAAAATTATAAAATACAAATTTTACGTAGAAAAACAAATACTAAAGGATAGAATGAAGAACATACAGAATAGTTAAATCATTAAAAGAAGAATGTAAAAATTTACAAAAATTAAGATTATCAGATGAAAAAGATAATTTAATTGTTAGTACTGAATACTTATGCCTCAGATAAATATTGGGCAGTAATATTAAAAATAAATTTAAATGAGATTTGTAGATATTCAAGTGGAATTTTTAGTCAAGTAGAAATAAATTATACTACTCATGAGAAAGAATTACTAGTAATTATTAGAGGGATAAAAACGTTTTCATTATTCTTACTATCTAAGAAATTTACTGTTGAGACTGATAATTCTCAAGTTGTAGGATTAGTCAGGAATAAAGTATCATCAGAACCTCAATACAAAAGGCTCCATAGATGGCAAGCTTATTTAGTATTTTATAATTTTGATAAGTTCATATTAAAGGAGTTAATAATATTCTTGCAAATTTTCTCATGGAGTTATATCAATCTATATTACATATACAAAAAAAAAAAGGGACAGATTTTCTTAAGGAAGAATTTGAAGATATAAATACTGGACCAACACAGATTTCAGAGATGTTCAACTCAAATATAAAAATATTGTTGAATATCACTACTAAGTATCATAAAGAAGCCATAGAACTCAAAAATCAAGTTGATGCTATTGCAACACAACTAAAAAATATATAGTCTAAGACAGATATACTCAAGAGTTCAGAAATGAGTTTTCCAAATTAATACCAAACAGGAACAGCTGGAAGCAGCAGTGGACCCAGACGTGACAATATACCAAATGATAAAAAAGTAGATTTCATTTCAGTAACACCAACAAAAAAAATGGTGATACATGGAAATAAAAAAGATTTCAAAACAATCATCATCATAGACCAGGATGATACAATTCCTTTAGATCCAAAAGAAGAAGAGTATGCTAAAATAGTTGAATTGCTTATAAAATAAAAATAAGTTATTCATATTTCATCTCTCCGAAAAATAATATTTATCCCAAAATAACAGTCATGGAATGAAGAGATCCTTTGTTTATAAAGATTATGGTAGACTATGGATTTATGAGTTTGATATATCCAGGAAAAGATTTGATTGAAATTTCGAAATTTGATAACATATTCATAAAAGAAGTAACAAGATTTGCCAAGAGACGAAGAATATATTTGAAATTTTATTCAATATGTCTTGAATACGATGGAATTATTTATTATCCGGTTGAACATATAATATCAATTGGGTATGTAGCAGCCAACTTTCAAATAGATGTGGTGGAAAATGATAGAAAAGTTCCAACAGTAACAAGGTCATGGATCAGACATAGAAGAGCACTTGGAATTAAAGTCATATATAATATTGCTAAAAATTTGTTTGATAAAAAATTTTCATGCTTATGCCAATATGAAAATTGGATGCTGGTATCAAATGGAGGACATGGAAAATCAGAAATATTGAAATATTAGATTACAAGATTTGAAATACATCAATTTCCAGGATGTCCTACCACTATAAGAGAATCCTTCCAGTTAAGGGAGTGCCCCAGCAGCATGTGAAGACATAAAAGATAAATGACAATAATAGAAAAAGATGCTCTTTGGATAAAAATTTGAAAAAGCATGTGAAGAAAGGAGGACAATAATAGAAGCACTTTAATAAAAATCAGATGTTGCATGTGACGTAGGTCCAAAGAGGACAATAATAGAAAGGCAACTGTGTCTTTGCTGATGTACTGAATGATGTAATAGATCAATAATAGAGCCTCATATATTTGTATAAATAGAGGCATTGTAATAGATAGAAATCATCTTAAAATCTCGAATTGTAATCAGTAGCCACTCCCAAGCCAACCTTTGTCAGAAAAACCAGTTTTTCTGGAAATCCTTGTATACCAAATAGAAATCTTGTAAAAGTTCTGATAGAAATAAAATTCTAATATTTTAATATCAATATGAGTTTCTAAATCTTTATTCACAATGATTCTTTAAGGATCTAATAGAAAGTTTTCTTCTTATTTTAACAAAAAAAAGAATTTTTCTTTAACAAAAGTATAGAATTTTATTCTTTAGGTTGGTCAGTGATTATTTCAGGTCACTAATAAAAAATTTTGTAGGTCATAAATTATTTCGAGGTCACAGTAAAAAATTTACAAGTCACAAATTATTTCATTAGTCACAAAAAAAAAAAAAATTACAAGTCAAAAGGTCACATATTCTATCTTTTGAATTCCTGGCCTATGACCTATAATCGTGATATGATCCAATGGCCTGTAACCAAGCCTCTTGAATCTTCGACTTGTTTCCAATGTACTTTGACATGTATTTTGATAGGTCACATATTCAAGAGATTTTGGTCACAGAAACTCAATCGATTATGACCTATATATCGCCACCATCACAACCTATGGACATTGATCCATCACCAATATTCCACTACAGCCATCACTGTAACACTCCACCACAACCACCATTATCGCACTATCACCACAACTACTAACAACCCAACAACCAAGTAAATCACCAATGCCAACACTCCACTCTTCAACCTCTACAAATCCATTACAAAACACTAACTTCCAGTTATGATGGCCACTGAAATCCACCACAAATAAATTCCTCTCTTCAACCTCTACAAATCCATTACAAACATCAGCCCAAACAACAAACAAATCGGACAAAAATCGAGCCTCAAAATCACAAGTAATGCACAGCCCATCCAGATTCTTGCAACTTTGGCAACACCCACGTTCACGGACCACCACCATCCGATTATCCTCACCTAGGTGACCAATTTCATGGTCTTGATTCATCAAAACCAGACCTACACATCGATGGCGAGAATAAAAAAACTCCACAGTTGCGAACGATTTCTGCGCGAACAGGCAATCGATCAATTGATGGACTAAATGCATTCCAAATGATGAATTCTACCCAACAACATCCAATTGAGGTCCATAATAGAGTGGGTTACACATCAATTGAACCAATTAACCAGCAAATTTATCCAAATTTTGGGATATATTACGAAAAATTTCCTTTCGAGCTTTCTCTCAACCATTGACGGCTCCACTGTGCTTCAATACAGCAAATCTAATGCGGGAAAATCAATGGAAGTCCAAAAGATGGCACCGACGAGTAGGGGGTAGAGAGATGTCGCCGGATTAAATTGGGGGAAGAGAGAGCGAGAGCGAGAGCGAAAGTGGAGGCTGTGTGTGTTTAGAGAGAGAGAAGAGAGACTGGGGAAATGGGTTTAAAATTAGGGTTTGAAACCTGATTTATGAATAATAAAATTTGATCCCTAATTTTTGAATTCTAATCTTTAAACACCAGGAATTTTGTAATTTCATTTTTAAGCAATTCCCCAAAGTGGAAATTACACAATACCATATTTTTAAAATTTGAATTTCATAAACCATATTTCAAGTTTCATATTTCAAAATTCAGATTATAATTAAGATTTAATATTGTAGTAAATAATATATTACTAATTAAATCAATTCGTCCCCAAATCAATCGTTCTCTCTCTTTTTCCCCATTTTTTCTTCTTCTTCGGCAACTCACCACTCACTTCGTCAGCACTGTGACAATGAAGCTATTGTAGTGGAGTGAGTATCGCCTTTGGCAATAACTATGTCTCTGTGAGCGGATCTAAACAACAACATCAGAGGCGCAGTGTTATCTCGTCCAATTTAGGCATGGTGGAGTCCAGCATGGAGCGACTAGATTTGGTTGTGGAGATTAAGATGGGGTCAGGAGAGCAGTGGGAGAGTCCGGCCGACAAGGCTTATCGAATTTCAATCACAAATTTGAATTTGTGGTGGTTTGCAATTATGGTGGTCGAGGAACGCCAGTGGTGGAGTCTGGGCGATGAGGCTTATTAGAGTCCGAGCAATGAGGCTTATCAAATTCCAGTCACAGATCTGAATTTGTGGTTGTTTGCAAAGGTTTGATGGTTTTTGTGGCAGATTTGTAGTAGCCTTTGAACTCATTTGTGGTGGTTTTATGGTGGCGACGACAATGGTTGCATGTTTATAGTGTGTCAAATGCTGTGTTGACATCTAGAGGTAGTGATAGGTCACATGTTTTAGGTGTGTTTTTGAGTTGATAGGTGAAGACAATGGTGGTGGCGGCGGCTTGGTGCTCGTGGCGGTGGTGTTTGGATGGCGATAGCTTTGTTGGATCCAACGGTGGTGGAGGTATGTTGGATCTGGTGGTGGAAGTGGATTTGTTGGTGGCGGTGGTTATAGATCTTGCTTGGTGAGGACGCTGGTGGTGGTGATGTGTTTGAGATAATGGTTTTGCTGCCCTGACTGTGGATGACTGTGGTTGTGGTTGTTGATGACGGTGGTCGTGTTGATGGTGGTCACAGATTATTTGTTTGATTTTGACCAATAAATTGATTAATTTATGACCAATAAAAAACATGTTACCAACAAAAAATATAAATTGTGACAAAAATAATGTCTAGCCTAAAAAATTGTTAATCTGTGATCAATAATTTGATAATTTGTGATTTATAATATTTGTTATTTGTGACCAATTAATAAATCGTGACTTATAAATTTTTTGATTTGTGATCGATGAACAAACTATGACTTACAAAAATTTTGAATTGTGAACGTATAATAATTTGTGACATAAAATTTTTTATTTGTAATCAAAAAATAATGCGTGACTCACTAGATCGTTAATTTGTGATCAAATTGTATAGATTTATGACCTAAATATGAGTTCTGCTATGGTAAGAGGGTTGAGGACACGCTCAATCCCTATTTTTTTCCTTGTCCCCAGGCCTGTCACTTTAGCATTAGTGCCTAAATATATGTAATTAACAAAATAATTAATTAATCAATTAATTCATAGATAAATTTTAATAAAAATTTGATTTTTTAAGTTTGAAACTTGTTTTCTTAATTTTGAAATGTATGGTACTTATATTCTTACTTATGAAATTTTCCCCTCCCCAAATGTGATGGACGGGCCTATGTGGTCAAAGAATAATGTGTCGTTAGAAAGGTGGTTAATTTTGAGTCCCTTTCTAATTACTTTGATTGAGTCTCATTTGTAGATTTTGAAAATTTTGGGACTATGACTGGATGGGGCACCACATGTATTTTCCGTTGGCCACAATACTTATTCCGTTAAATAATTGGAACGGATGTTAGGTAATGAGTAACGTCTAACGTTTTGATAAGTTTAATGGTCAAAACTTGATATCTTAAACTTCAATGAGCAACTAAAGACAGAGACATAAGTTCAGTGACCATTGTGACAATTAACTCCAAAATGAAAGGATAAGAGATATTATGCAAAATCGCTTTTGCTATCATTTAGTGACTTGTGGAGGTTGGTTTGAAGAAAAGATGAGGTGAGGGTAGGTCATCATATGAGGTGATGGCTCTCCATCCGACGATTGCACCACGTAGGATGGTGCGACCATTTCACCAAAGTTTTTCAGGTTGGTTTGAGGTAGATTTTAGGGGTGGCAGCGGGTTAGGTTTGAGGCGGGGCAGCGGCTTCCCTAGTTTGCTTCCCCCTTTTCTTATACATTTTCAAAATTTCGAGTTATGTTATTATTAGATAATAAAATATAAATTTAAAATGGGTTTTTAATGGGTGAATTGTCCAAAAATGATTTTTTTTTTTTTAAATTCCTCTTCACGCCGCCCCGTCTCACCAACCTATTGGGCTGATTTTTTTTTGCCCCATTCAGGGCAAGATGGGACGGGGTTTTTTGGCCATTACTAGTAGATTTGTGTTGGCATGCCCAATGATAATTTATGTCGGTATGAGTTGAATATTTGTTGCCTCCTTTCACGATATTGTGGCAAGTTAGATTGCTTGTAGCTTAATAGTTAATACCATATTTCTCGAAAGGGAAAATTACACTTCAGGTCCTCACCCTTCTTATATCGTAGCACGTGGTTCCTCTAACCATTTTCTCTTTGTATTTTGTCCATAATGTTTCAGTTTTAGGTCTCCATGGATAGCTTCCATCTAAAAAATCCATTATATATTCACGAGGCATTCTGCAAACGTCAAATGAAGTGAAATATTGCACAAAGTTCTTATAAAATACTCGAGAGCCGCTATATGTTTCTATGACTTAGATACATGGAATATATTATGCATTCTGCTTATCAATTCCAGTAGTTTTAGCTTTCGATTCTCTATAGGATTTCGAATTCCTTGTTCAGGCTTCATTTTCCAAAAAATGCATTTCACTGTCTTTTATTTTTAATCACACATTCTCCGTAAAATAATATTATACGTAAATTCAAAACTTTTTCTTATTTTTTAATGTCATATTTAAAAAAAAAAATTACTATTTGAAAATACATTTTTTTCCTTCCTAAAATACGGTTTTAATGGAGCTCAAATAGGGGCTAAATATTATAATCCCTTCTGGTTGTGGTAAAGTAATATCATTGTCTTAAATTCGATATTTTATATATTTATTCAAATATTTTGTGTGATTCATTACTAATTTTCTTTGTAAATTTACTGTTCCGTTAACCTAAATAATATGAAGTATGAACTAATTCTAATCAAAATATCTATTTTATTTATTAGAAAAACCTATAGTCTAAATATTCAATGTTTAGTTGTATCCATATTATTGGATACTCAAAACAAATACAAGGCTCGTGGCAAATAAGATTACTTTTCAAACCATTGGTTTCAGTTTGTCATATCTAAATTATTTAGTTAAATTGTTTCTAAATAGGTAATTGATCTGAAATTTCTTTTAAAATTTTGATAAATTTACTGAGAAATTACAAGTAAAAAATCTCTCAATTGACCATAAAAGATACACGGACTAATCTATAATTCTCATTCGACTTGAGTCCATATTGTTCGTGTTATTTGAGTTCTAAATCTTCAATTTTCTTATTATTCAAGTGACTACTTTGCAAAAAATTACTTAAAATATTATGTCTTTTACATGGAAATTACATAAAAAATAAAAAAAATCGAAATAGTCATTTACCTAGGAAAAAATAAGTATTATTTTCGAGAAAATTAGTTTTTCATTTAACAATAAAATAAAAGCATGTTTGAGTCCCAATTTTTTTTTCTTTTTCAAAAAATGCATTTTATAATGGTGATTTGATAGAGAATGCGTTGTTAAAAAATAAGGAAAGTTTCAAAATTACATGCAAGATTATTTTATTAAAAAATGTTTGGTTGAAATAAGAGAGAAAAATGTGGGCATCTTCGATAGTGGTTATGAGAATTGATTTTTTTAACTGTTAGAAAAAACAGCGGTCTCACCTGTAAGTGAAGAAGTAAAAAATGATGACTAAAATAGTGAAATAACGATAAAAAAAAGTAATTTTTTGGATGAAAAATTGTTACCAAGCAAAGGCTGTATTTTTTAAATAATGGGTGTCAAATAAGGGCTAAATAAAAAGGGAAAAATTTATAACTAAGAGATTAAATATCATAAACTAAAAACAAATGTTTCAGATTTCAAGAATCAAATATTTATTAAAATTTATTTATGATTTAATTAATTAATTAAATATATTAAAGTCATAGATTTATGCAATTTGATCATGAATTAACGATTTAGTTAGTCATATATTATTTTTCGATCACAAATCAAATTTTTTACATGTCACAAATTATTATACGATTACAACTCAAAAATTTTACATGTTACAAATTATTTTTCGGTTACAAGTCAAAAATTTATAAGTCACGATTTATTTATCGATCACAAATCATAAATGTAATAAGTCATAACCAATTATATAGTCATAAATTATCAAATTATTGGTTATAAATTTACAATCTTTATGTCACATGTTATTTTTTGATCACAATTTATCTTTTTCATTTGTTACATACTGTTTATTGGTCACAGACAATCAAATAATTTCTAACCACCAATACTTACGACCACCATCTCACTACTATCTCCAATAGTACCACCATCACCATCAACGTCAGAGCCACCACCAACACTTCCCAATAGCGACACCATCTCAAACAAATCAACACATCATAGAAAACCACCACCACATCGTCACGTTAGATCTATCACTACCTTGACAGACCATCATCGCACCCCAACATTTCACCATCACCACCGACCTTCGCCACAACCCCCACTATCGACCACCCGCGCATTGCCAAAATATGGAAGTTGTCACCTGATAAGTGTGTTTTTGCACACTTATTTAGGTCACAAATATGACTTAATTACGAATAAAATGATTGAATTGTGACTTAATTTCGTTATATTTGTGAATTGTAGGTAATACCGATGAATATGGTGAAATACATGAGAAAAGACGCGAAAAAGGACTAAAATGACACAAAGTGAAAGTTCAAGGACAAAGGTGCAATTACCCAAAAGTTGACCCGATGAACAAATCAAGAAATTGAGTTTGCCATATAGAAATTGATGACATTTTGGGATGATGGAATGTGAAGAATGAAGAAAAGATGCAAAGAATTGGAAGATTCAAGTAAAAGGACTAATTTGCAAGAAATGAAAGTTTAATTCTACCATGCGGTTGCATGGTAGAAATGTCGTGCAGCCGCATGAAGTGATGCAGGGAATTCAATTGGAAAAAGAAAATAACCATGCGGCTGCACGGATTAAAATCATGCGGTCACATGGTATGTTTTCGGCGCGATTTTTTTCTTTCTTTATACGATTGAAACACCTATGGTAACCTAATTTTTCACGGGATATAATTATAAAAAAACATTCCAGAGACGCCCAAAACATAATTGGAGACCGAAAAACAAATCTTGGAGAGGATTTGAGCGCAAGAACAAAGATTGACACGAAGAACTTCAAAATTTATTCAAGATTTTATAACCCAGTGATGTCTTTTATACAAAATATGATGTATTTTGTTATTTTAATCATGTTAGGCTAGATTTTTATTATGCTAGGAGATCGATGAACCATGTGATTTGAATTTTAATATTCCAGTTTTGCAATTTGATGTTAAGACACAATTTTTACTATTTTGAATGATTTATATGCAATTAATGTTTCCGCAATTAAGGGCTCGTAATTGTGTGAATTTAAGTGATTTATTCTTGCATTCGAGAGAATTAGAATAGATTTGACATAATATAAATCATCGTAGGGTCCGATAGTGGATAGAAATATACTGCTATGCCCTACGTGAATCTTTAAATGTTCAAAAAATCGCATTCATTTTTGACATATGCTCTTGTCATAAAAATATAGATCGGTGGTATATAGAAATAGGTTTGATACATCTCGAGAGAGAGTATCGGATAGATTTAGGAACATTGATTCGTCAAAATTGAAATGTGGTGTCATATTGTGAAACTAGGCTTTAAAGTGATAATTGCATGAGAATTCGTGATCCTAGCATATTTCATTCCTAATAATTATAACAAGTGCGTTCTCAACTTTTAGATTTCATTCTAGAGTTTTAAATTATTATTTTGCATATTAATTTCAATTTAATCATAAAAAAAACTGCATAATTGAGGTTAAATTAGGTTTACATTTACTTTGGTAATTTAGTTTCGGTTAAGGCTACGGTAGGTAAAATTTTAACTAATCAATCTCTGTGGGACGATATTCGGACTCATTAAATTCACTTTATTACTTGTTAATGAACCATACACTTGCGGTGGTTTAAAATCGAAAGAAATAATTTCGCGAACATCACCACCACCTCTCCAACAACCAAACTAAAAACAATGCCTCATTGCCATCAACCACCTGTGCCACCCCCATCGTACTGCAACCACCACCCACAAAAAAAAAATCGCCAAACTAGCATCCACCACCCCACACCACACCATGACCACATCCTGCATCCAAAAATAACCACCACCACCACCTTCGCCTCTACCACACAACAATCAACACAACAAATAATAGATGAAGAGAAAACAGAAAGAATATAAAGCGTACTATCATCGTTGCAAGAATGACGACGTCAAGCGCTTCGTGTAGCGACGATTAATAAAGCAATAATGTATCGTCGCTATACACAAAGATACATCGATGGGCATGTGTCGCGGCTGCTTTGTGTGCAGCGGTGAAGCGATCCCCTCCGCCCATTGTGGCTGTTTCATGCACAGTGGCATTGCGCTTTCTTGCTTCCTGTTGTCGACGAAGGTGTGAAATGATGTAGCCGAATAGATCGGTGCGAAATGATTGAAGTGGTGTGAAATAAACTAGGGGTTGTTGGGGTGGATGGATTGACGTTGATCGGTTATTTAATTTAATAATAAAAATAAATTATTAATTAACTGAATATTTGATTTTTGAAATAGTAAATCCAGCATATAATTTATGAAATTGAATGTTTAAAAGCTTCTATATCATTTTCAAAAATAAAAAGTTACCATTTTAGGCTTAGAGCTGACCGGCGAAACATAAGTCCTATAAAATGTCTACAGCCACTGGCCTAAACCCTTGAAAAGCCTTAAATCACTTTAAAGGCACTTATTATGTCCAATGACAACGAGGAAAAATTCATGTTTGGACCACGAAGTGATTAAGAAATTGAGGTCGAAAGTGATACTGAAGGCCAACCTAATGTAGTAGATGAAGAAAGAAGCTGATTCAGAAGACGAAAAAATCCGATCAAAGAAGAAATCGCAGTCGCCATGGGATTTCTCTTCCTACTCTGAATCAGTAGCTGATGAACACTTCTGGCGCAGCATTTCCTCCATTGACGAAAAAATTTCCAATGCTCGTTTGCGTCATCCTATCCCCACCACCAATACCCAGGCCCGGTCCTAGGCCAAGGCGAATGAGGCCTGCTCCTTAGGCCCAAGATCTTAGGAGGCCTCATTTTGGCCTTTTTTTTTTTTAGTTCATCTGGCCCAAATGAAATGCCCAATCCAATAACTAAACCAATCCCAACCCAACAATCCATTTAAACATAAATCCCAACCCAACAATCTATTTATCCAAATCAAATCTAATCCATTTACCTAAATTCCCAAATTTGAAAATTCATATCAAATGCCTCCGACTTTCACGACTGTCACTCCACCGTCACTCCCCTTTCCACAGTGACACAGTCCGGTGAGTGATGTGAGTGACGGTGAGTCCACCACGAATCTTATCTGCCTTGGCCCTTCTTTTGGCTTCTGCTTCTACCGTCGGCTTCGCTGCTTGCCTCCGCAGCCTGCAGGTCCGCCGTCCGCACACCGCACTGCACAGGCCACAGGACCATAAAAATCCCCTTCCCTCCGCTACACTAGCACGCAGAGCCCGTACTTGCTGCAAGGCTATGAGATTTTATAGTTTTTTAATTTTATTTTTATTTTCTCGTTCTATTTCTCACCTCCACAATATCACCTTCTTTGGCAACAATTCGTTTAATAAATACATCTTCATCTGTGTATCCAACTTCCTGAAGAACTGGTGGGCTTTTGAAGATCACAATATCATTGGGACAGGGCTTCCTGAAATAATAGAAGACCTGTACATTTAAAATTAAAAATGACGGAATCAGTTACCAAAGCTTTTGGTGGACTACGGACATTATAGTAGTTCAATTAGTAGAATTTTAAACAAGGGGAGGACATCAACATCCATTTTCAGAAGTAAGAGTTTAAGCATTTAGCAATTAGCATCATATTGATTGCAGCAGACAACTGAGATGTGATGCATAGTTTATCATAAATTCATAATATAAAGAAGAAATAGTTAGTAGATTTAAAAATAATAGCTGGACCAGTTCTAGCTCATGAAGCTTGGAGCAGTGTATAGCTTTTCGGAACTAGTTGAAACGGCATATTATGGTAAGTTTCGAAATTTCGACTGGCTAGAACAATTCCATGAGTGATGACCTTCAGCTCCTAGTTTGGGATATAAATTCGAAGGCACCCATTTTGTTGATGCATTTACTTCGACCTTTTTTCAATGAAGAAACCCTTGAACCTCATTCTACTTGTGTGTTCCTTCCAATAATAAATGTATTATATCAATTCTAAATTTCTAATTGATGCCTAATCCTGTTCAGATGTTCATCTCCACCCTTGGGTCATTTTTCTTAAACCTATATACATAGTTAAGATAACTTCTGTAATACAATTAATCCACATGGTTTTATATTTGCTTTGAAGGGAGTTTATCCTGCACTTGGTCTGTCACCATCATATGTGAAATTCTCTCTCTAGTAACATCACTGTAATATTGCAGCAAAATCTATGATCTTCAATTTATTTCCGTTCTTCAAATCATGAATGCAAAAATATTTTTAGATATCTACTGATTCATGCTCTAAATTCTTCGATTTTCTTTTCGTCGTTTGTAATTTCTGCTTTTTCTCCTAGCTATCTGCTTGTTTGGGAGTGGAAATCTAAGCGTTATATATTGAAGCAACAAGGGCATTATTTTGATGTAAACTCCATTGCATATTCACCAAATTCACAGTTTTTTGCCACCGGAGCAGATGATAACAAAATCAAGGTAAGTGAAGGAACATATTTTTCTTTGCATTAGTATTAGTTATTGGATTTCGCTGCATATGCCACTCTGAGAAATTAACCTGTGAACTTGTAATGGTACTCCAACAAATTGAAATGGTTATTCCTTTTGATTTTCCAGCTGAATAAAGTGCAATTTGCCAAAAGCTACTAATTGTGAAGTATCAAGTGGTCCAACTGTAGATTAGTGATATGCAGCTAAATATTAATTGACGTGTTTTTTTCCTCATTAATTTCTTGGAGAAAAGCACTTGTTCATCTCTCTAGCATTATGTTCCCTCTAGTTTCTGTAGATCGATTCAATATCTTGTTTTTACAGCCTGCTCGACTCCCCTAAGTTTTCAGCAGCTTAAATTCATCTAAAATATTTGTTTTTTTATTGACTTTTTTCCTTTTCTAATCTAGTTAAGCTTGTGGTTCTCTGATTCAATTGTGGTTATTGTTTTAATGTTAGTTTTTTAAGTTAGCAATGAGTTGCATAATACACCTTTGAATTTTGTCGCTAGGGGGCCTACTTTTCATCATTCGCCTCAGGGCCCATCAGATACAGGACCGGCTCTGCCAATACCGACTCTGAAGAAAATCCTGATTCTGATTTCGGAACCCCACCACCAAGTGATGAATAATATCATTCTGATTCAATTTTGATTGAGAAAATCAAATTTGTGTATTGATTTGGGAATGGTTGTTGGAGTAATTATGCTGCTTCTTGTATGCTTCTTGTTATTTCCATTTTTTTCCACACAAATTCGTTTTTAGAGCTTCTTCTTTCCAGGCCCTTGCTGCGGGCTTATGAAGCTTTGGCCTATAGTAAGCCCACCCCAATCCAGGTTCTTAATTTTTTTTATAGTTTTTCTTTTCCCTTTAGAAACTGGATGAATTGAGTTATGGCATTTTAGCTATTGGTCAAGTTGATCTTTCTTTTTCCTTTTTATATAGGCTGCTCGTATTCCATTAGCCTTAACCGGTTGTGATATGTGTGGGAGTGCTATTACTGGTTCTGGAAAGGTACATTACATAATGAGCTGGTGACAATAAGAATAATTGGTTAGCAATAAGTAGTGCTGGTTGATTGTGATGCTTGAAATGACATATATTGTCCATCTTTTTCTTGTTTTTAATTTTTGTAGCATATTAAGAGATTTTTGGATGCTTATTTGTGTTTTCAGTCATAAAGATGTGATTTTTATATAAGTGATGATTTTATTGTTCTTTACCTGCAGACTGCTGCTTTTGCCCTACCAACCTTGGCGAGATTGTTATATCGTCCAAAGAATAGGCCTGCTATTAGGGTTATAATTCTTACACCAAGGGAGTTGGCCGTCAAGTAAGTGCCACTTCAAGTTATTTTACGTGTGCACCCGAGTTTGTTATTTAAATGTCTGTGTCTATGGATACATGTTTATGGTACTTTTTTTTACCTTTTGGCTATTTTTATGGATCAAACTCAAACAATTGTATCTTCTTCTTCTGAGAAGCTCAAAGAAGTACTCGTTACATGTATACCATATGATGCATGCACATCATTTTTCTGTGTTATTTAGCTATTATCTTTGGACCATTGATCAAATTTTTGTTCCCAATTCTCATTCCGTTTCCCACAAGAACATATTGAGATCTCATACTTGGACTTTAGTGTTTCTTTTCCCTCCACGTTGAAGAATCTTTCATGACATGAATTTGGGATAGCATTTCTAATTTTGAACGTATTTACAGTAGAGTGAAGAAAATGCAAAATCCTCATATTTAAGTTTTAAGATTTAGCTTGTTAAATGAGGAGGTGCTAACATGCTGAACCATGGTTAAAGTACATATACACATTTGCTTAATTTGCATTACCAGCGTTGAGATTAGCAGTTTTTTTAGGGAGAGATTTAGATAACCAACGATGTTAGCTATGAGTTCGCACCCCCTGCAAGATCACGATGTTGAACCATGGTTAAAGTACATATACACATTTGCTTAATTTGCATTACCAGTGTTAAGATTAGCCTAACATTAAGTTTCTATTCCTCTGAGTAGTGGAAAATCAATATCCTAATGAAAAGATCCTCACAAAGAGAAACTAGGTATCCAAAGAATGGTTGATACACAGGTTAACACATCTTGAAAGTAGCTTGAAAACTACATTTTGCTTTATGGTTTCCTCTGTTTTTGTGTTTAGCCAATTTATTATCTAGTTTATCTCTTCCTATATATCAGGGTTCATAGCATGGTTATGAAAATTTCCCAATTTATGACACAGATCAGATTTTTTTGGTGGTCATTCAACAAAGGTTTATACTAGAATGTGAGAATTCCTTGTTTTGTTAGGTGAAGCTTGATGCTCTATCATACTCTAGTTTGGGGGGGGGGGGGGGAACTGTAGTAGCCGAGAAAAATAAAATGGAATTATACTAATATTTTGTAATGATCTAGCATCACGAGTATAACCCATTTTAGAAACGACCTACGGAAGCTCAACCCATGTAAGATTACGAAAGCCCAAGTCATAAGTTAATTAAAAGCCCAGCAATTTAAGAGATTAAGTTTAAGTAAAATTGATTACAAAGATTTAATGAATAACTAGATTGTCCAATGGTCATCTACATGGTATTTCATATAGGCAACTCAGGTTCGAATCACCATGTAAATGTTTTTTATAAAACTTTTATATGAATTATTTTTATGGCCTAGAGACTCTTCAAATTCTTAGTTAAAGATAAATTTAATAAATTTAATGATAATACAACTCCCCCACTTAATTTTTCATTAAAAAGAAAGGTTATAGAAGTGAAATGTCACTTTTTCACTACACTCCTCTTCAAATCTGAATTTCATCTCTTTTTCTCTAAAAAAAATATATTTCATATCAAGTTAAGTTTAATGAATAACAAGGGTGAGAAGAAGGAAGACTTTAATGTTTAAATGAAATGGTACCTTCGGGTACGGTGCTTTGACATTACAATAGTTTGAATGATCATTCTCCAGCTCTTCATGTTATGATAATCCAATAGTAATTGGATTTTGCCAAAAATTCATCTACGTGCGACGGTATGAATCTATAGTTCGAAATTTCTAATTTGATAACGAATTGTACCGATGATATCTATTGAGTTTCAAACTCATGGATTAATTCCCTTCCTACAGGTTGAATGGATTTTCCTTGGGGCGTAGATGATGGTAAATGATGATGCAACATGTCATGGAGAAGCCGGTGTTTTATATCTTTAGTTGATTTTGAAATGTTTACACTTTCTTTAAATTTGATTTCTATGAATATTGTGTGGATCTATTTTATGAACACTCATTATGAATAAACTATGTTTGAAAGTAGATATGCGTCATAGGAATAAATTTACAAATCACCGTATACAAAAAAAAGTTAGCGACTTAAAGTTTTGATGTCTCTGCAGAAATTTCAGTTTCTGCCTTATCTTTAAAAAAATCATAACACTTTCATTACTTGGTATTTTATACGAAACCAATTGGATTGGATAGCCTAATAAGTTAAATACTGAATAAAATTGGAATCATGTCAATCCAATATCGGTAAAAGGTTATATGTCACATAAAGTAAACTGTGCTGGGTGCTGTCTCTGTTTTTCAGCTTCTGCCATTGGTTTCAAAAATTTATAACTCACTCGTTACTTGGAATTTTTGGATGAAACCAATTGGATTTGATAGTCTCATGGATTAGCTACTGAGTAAATTTTAAATCATGTGGTTTTGACGTCGGTGGAATTTTATATGCCATTTTAAGTTAATTGCACCGGTTTACCTTTCAACTGGGTCGCTGCTAAGTTTTGAAAAATATTTTAATACCCCATATGATGTCGACGGAAGCTAGTTTTTGGCTTTGTCATATTATAATGAGTTTACTACCTTACATTAAAATTTAATGAAGTTTCAAGGTCGATTGCTATGAAAATAAATTTATTTTGACAATTATTGTTTGAAAAAAAAAATTGGAACAACAACAGTAACTTTTAAGTTTTGCCAAAATTTCACGTCAGTAGTCGTTGCATGCATGGAACTCATTCTAAAAATATTTTTGAAATTTTTTTCTTTTAGAATTGGATTATTGTTTAAATAAGAAAAAAGAAAATTCTTTAATTAAATTCTAAAATTTTATCTTTATACTTTCTACTAAAAATATATTGAACTAACTTTACGGTTAAGGTACAATGGTTTGAATGACGTTTCCATCCATGCGAGTTGGGGCGTTACAGTGTGGTATCAGAGCACTAGTTATAGTCGATTCTGTAGACTTAGTGTATTTTATTTATGAGATGAAAAAAAAATGAAACATTTAAGGCACTCCATGGCTTCTTGTGTCTATCAGTTGACCTCATCCGACGAACCCATTATATGGAATAAAATATTATGTTCCACATTATTTTTCGAACATGATTTTGATTTTTTTTTAATCATTTAAGCTTGAATCTATGAAAAATTCTTATGATGTTTTGAATGAAATATGCTATGTACATTATATTTTGTTTAAATATACGTGAAGAAATGATGATTGACCATCATATTAGAACCTCAAGAGCATAATGTATAAGTTGATATCACTAATGAAGATAACACATAATTGGACACTTATGTGACAGACATGGCTAGAACTTATCAGACCGCTAGAAAGGCCACAGTTTGTATAGCAGTGTTAAATCGTAGGGCCATCATCCAGTCCTATGAGAACTATTTTACTAACTCGTCTCGTCCACTTGTTGAACACGTACATGATATCTACGAGAGATGTATGGCAGTTGTAGATGCGAGACTGGAGATCATGCATATCGAGGCTGTGAATAACCTTATACATTTACTTCCACCTCAGTGGGGAAACATGGGAGTCATTGTTAGGGATGAGATACTAGGGGGTAACCATCCATAGCACTCAAATACGATTGAATTTGGTATATATTGTCAGACCTTTCTAGACAGATGGAGTGAGAGTTTAGAACCTTAACCGGAGATAGTAATTGAGCCCAATAATGAGGTTGAGCTTGAGCTCGAGCCCGAACCTCAGTTTGAATTAGACCCAGGGGAAGATCCCGAATGGGAGCATGAGGATGACTTTGGGTTGGACTTAGAGAATGATCATGAGCATGAACCTGAGCCACAGGTTGAGATGGACCTAGAGTCAGGGCCTGAGACAGAAGACTCCTCCAAAGATGAGGCTCCGCCGAAGAAGATTCGCAAGATCATAGGGATTAAAAATTTAGATTTCCATTTCCTTGTGATATCTTTTCCTTTATGTTTTTGAAAAAAAAAATCAATTCTGGTTTAAGATCTTGGCAGGCTGAATTAGAATCCAGCTCCACCTACACCACCAGCTCCTATTACTCTTCCGACTCACACCTTGGTAGTTGAGTTATTTCGAAGGCATAAGTCCCCTATCTTCGATGGAGCATCTGGTCCACTAGTAGTTGAGGAATGGCTTCGTAAGCTAGAACGAATTTTTCGGCTCATAGACTGCTCTGATGCCCAAAGGGTTCAATGTGCGGAGTTTATGTTTACCGGTGATGCAAGTCACTGGTGGGATTTGATGTCCCGAACTAGGACTCCGGAGCAGCAATTGGCAATAATTTGGGAACAATTCAAGGAGGAAGTGATGGACAAATATTTTCCTCAATCTCTAAGGGATTTCAAGGAGAACGAATTCCTTTAACTCAAATAGGGTAAAATGTCCCTAACGGATTACGAGCGGAAGTTCGATCAACTCTCAAGGTATGCTCCACATCTGGTCGACACTAAAATTATGAAAACTCGAAGGTCCGAGCAAGGGTTAAACCCAAACCTAAGTATGATCCTTATGTCACATCGCTTCACGTCGTACCGTGAGATGCTGAAACAAGCTCGCGCTATCTGGTATCAAAAGGCTAATGCAGAGCAACATCGTCAATTGTACAACCACAAGGATAAAGGGCAAATTGGGAAGAAAAAGTGGAATGGTCAAGACAAAGGAAAGGGAAAATGGCAAAATAAGAAAGTTAATATCGGATCTAGCTCCAGTAAGGCCATGGTAGCTGCAGTAGTGTCATGCCCTAAGTGTGGTAAGCCTCATCGTGGTGAATGCTTGTATGGGAAGAATGCCTGTTTTTGGAGTGGCAAATCAGGACATATTGCTAGGGATTGTCCCATATTTGCTCAGAGGAAGGATGATAACAATGATCAGAACAAGAAGGGAAAAGCACGAGTTTTTACATTGACTCAAAAAGATGCAGAGGGGAACTCAAACGTAATAACGAGTATTGTACTGGTAGCCAATACACCTGCTTATATACTATTTGATTCAGGAGCTACTCATTCTTTTGTATCAACGTCTTTCATTGCTAAATCTAGTATTGCTTGTAACAAATCAAAGAGTACACTAGAAGTTAGCCTCCCCTCAGGCAGGACATTGAACACAAACAAGTTAGCTAAGTCAATGAAATTTGATATTGAGGGAAAAACCTTAGAAGCTAATTTGTATATGATAGATATGAAGGACTTTGATGTAATTTTGGGCATGGATTGGTTAGGATGTAATCATGCGACCATTCGTTGTAGAGAAAGGAAAGTGTCTTTTCAAAAATCAGGAGAAGAACAATTTTCTTTCCTCGGAATAAAGACCAAACCCCATCTCCAACTGGTTTGGGCCTTACAAGCTAAAAAAATGTTGAGAAAAGAAACATCTCAAGGGTTTCTAGTTAATATCTTTCGAGAAAAACTGGCAACGATAAAGATTGAGGATGTACCAGTGGTACGAGAATTTATAGATGTGTTTCCAGAAGATCTGCTTAGTATACCACCAGATAGACAAGTGGAATTCACAACAGATCTGGTTCTCGGAGCGGCGCCAGTATCTAAAGCCCCATACAGAATGGGCCCAAAGGAACTTCAGGGGTAAAAATCCAGTTACAAGAATTATTAGACCTTGGTTTTATTCGACCAAGTGTATTACCATGGGGCGTACTAGTATTGTTTGTAAAGAAGAAAGATGGAAGTATGAGGATGTGTATCGACTATCGGGAGTTGAACCGTTTGACCATCAAGAATAGGTATCCTCTCCCTAGAATTGAGGATTTGTTTGATCAATTAAAAGGGGCTAAGGAATTTTCTAAGATCGATTTACAATCTGGATATCATCAATTGAAGGTTAAGGCAAATGATATACCTAAGACAACTTTCAGAACTCGTTATGGACATTACGAGTTCACAGTTATGCCATTCGGATTGACAAATGCTATGGTAGTATTCATGGATCTGATGAATCGAGTATTTCATCAGTATTTGGAACAATTTGTTATAGTCTTCATTGACGACATTTTGATATACTCCAAGAGTAAAAATCAACATGAGGAACATCTTAGAATAGCGTTAGAGATACTACGCAAGGAAAAGTTATACGCCAAATTCAAAAAGTGCGAATTTCGATTTGAACGAGTTGAATTTCTCGGTCATGTAGTTATTGCCCAAGGAATTGAAGTGGACCCAATAAAGATGGAAGCAGTAACTAATTGGAAGACATCGACTAATGCTGGTGAAGTTTGAAGTTTTCTAGGATTGGCTGGGTACTATCGAAGATTTATAGAGGGATTCTCCAAAATAGCTGGACCAATGACACAATTGATAAGGAAAGGAGTAAAGTTTCAATGGACAGATAAGTGTGAGCAAAGCTTTCAAGAGCTAAAACAACGATTGATCACAGCACCTGTATTAACCATACCTAAAGGTTCAGAAGGATTTATTATATATAGTAATGCATCTAAGCAAGGTTTGGGATGTATACTGATGCAGTATGGAAAAGTAATTGCCTATGCTTCAAGGCAATTGAAGCAACATGAGCACAACTACCCGACGCATGATCTAGAACTTGCGGTAGTGGTTCATGCATTAAAGATATGACGCCATTACTTATATGGAGGGAAGTGCGATATTTATATGGATCATAAGAGTCTCAAATATTTCTTCACACAAAAGGAATTGAATATGAGACAGAGATGATGGTTGAAGCTCGTGAAAGATTATGATTGCACTATTCATTATCATCCAGGTAAGGCTAATGTTGTTGCTGATACTCTAAACAGAAAGTCGATGGGACAGTTGGCATCATTGCCTACTATTTCGATATTTCGATGAAGTTGATCAAAGACTTGGAAAAGTTGCAAATTGAACTGATTACCACACCAGAACAAGTCACTGCTCATTTAACAACTTTGGTGGTTCGACCTACTCTTAGAGATCGGATCATAGAAGCACAGGATAAATACCCATTCTTGTAGAAGATCAAGAACGAGATTGGTACTGAGAAGAGAAAGGATTTTGGAATAGCTTCGGATCAGGCACTAATATTTAAAGGAAGAATTTGTGTGCCAAATAATGAAGTTTTGAGGAAGGAGATATTGGAGGAGGCTCATTCCACCCCGTACGCCTCACATGCTGGTGGTATAAAAATGTATCGAGACCTTCGAAATACATTTTGATTGAGGAATATAAAAAGAAGTATAGGTTCATTTGTGGCAAAATGCATAGTATGCCAACAAGTTAAAGCGAAATATCAAAGACCAGCAGGATTATTAAATCCATTAGACATACCTGAATGGAAGTAAGAGAATATCGCAATGGACTTTGTGGTAGGATTTCCAAGGTCAGCAAGAGGACAGAATGCTATATGGGTAATAGTGGATTGTCTAACAAAGTCCGCTTATTTTCTTCCAGTAAAAATGACATTCAGTCTAGATCAGCTGGCGCAGTTGTACATTAGAGAGATTGTAAGATTTCATGGTGTCCCTGTGTCCATTGTATCTGATAGAGATCCGAGATTTACGTCAAAATTTTGGAAGAGCTTACAAGTAGCTATGGGAACGAAATTGAATTTCAGTACAACATATCACCCTCAATCTGATGGTCAGTCTGAAATGACCATTCAAACTTTGGAAGATATGCTAAGGGCTTGTGTTCTGGATCTAGGAGGCAGTTCGGAATCGTATATACCTCTGGTAGAATTTGCATTTAATAATAGTTTCCAAGCAACTATTGGAATGACACCGTATGAAGCTCTCTATGGTAGAAAATGCATATCACCAATTCATTGGGACGAAGTCGGAGAAAAGAGAGTTTTGGGACCAGAGATTATTGAAAGAACAGTTGAAGTCATTGATAAGATCCGTACCAGGATAAAGGTCGCGCAAGATAGACAAAAGAGCTATGCAGATACTAGGAGAAAACACTTGGAATTTGAAGTTGGAGAGAAAGTCTTTTTAAAGGTGGCACCAATAAAGGGTGTACCTAGGTTCGGCAAGAAAGGCAAACTACGACCTCGTTATATCAGACCTTTTGAAATACTTGACAGGGTTGGAAATGTGGCTTCTCGATTGGCGTTGCCACCTGAACTATCGGCAGTTCACAATGTGTTTCATGTATCGATAATCAGAAAGTATATGCATGATCCTGATCATGTGGTCAACTACCAATTCTTGGAAGTACAAAAGGACTTATCTTATGAGGAATTACCGATCAAGTTACTAGATCGAAAGGTACATAAATTACGGAACAAGGAGATTCAACTGGTCAAGTTATAATAGAATAATCATGGAGTAGAAGAAGCTACTTGGGAAAGAGAAGAAGAAGTTAAAGACAAATATTCAACACTCTTTGTCCAACCATAAGGTAAATTTTGAGGACGAAATTTTATTTAAAGTGTAAGGGTTGTAGTAGCCAAGAAAAATAAAATGGAATTATGCTAATATTTTGTGATGATCTAGCACCACGAGCCTAAACCATTTTAGAAACGACCTATGGAAGTTCAACTTATGTAAGATTACAAAAGCCTAAGTCATAAGTTAATTAAAAGCCCAGCAATTTAAGAAATTAATTTTAAGTAAAATTGATTACAAAGATTTAATGAATAACTGGGTTGTCCAATGGTCATCTACATGATATTTCATATAGGCAACCTAGGTTCGAATCACCATGTAGATGTTTTTTATAAAACTTTCATATGAATTATTTTTATGACTTAGAAACTCTTCAAATTTTTAGTTAAAGACTAAATTTAATAAATTTAATGTTAATACAACTCCCCACTTAATTTTTCATTAAAAAGAAATATTATAGAAGTGGAAGGTCATTTTTTCACTACACTCCTCTTCAAATCCGAATTTTATCTCATTTTCTCTCAAAAAAATATATTTCATATCAAATTAAGCTTAAGGAATAACAAGGGTGAGAAGAAGGAAGGCTTTCTATACATTTTGTTCTTTTATCCAAAAAAATTCAAGGTAGGTAGAGGTGCAAGTGTTCATTCGTTTTCAAATTTGATTTTTCGATAAATATTTAAATGAAATGGTATCTTCAGGTACGGTGCTTTGGCACTACAACAGTTTGAATGATCATTCTCCGGCTCTATGTGTTATGATAATGCTATAGTAATTGGATTTTGTCGAAAATTTATCTACGTGCGACGGTATGAATCTATAGTTCGAAATTTCTAATTTGATAACGAATTGCACCGATGATATCTATTGAGTTTCAAACTTATGGTTTAATTCCCTTCCTACAGATTGAATGGATTTTCCTTGGGGCGTAGATGATGGTAAAGGATGATGCAACATGTCATGGAGAAGCCGGTGATTTACATCTTTAGTTGATTTTGAGATGTTTACACTTTCTTTAAATTTGATTTCTATGAATATTGTGTGGATCTATTTTATGAACACTCGTTATGAATAAACTATGTTTGAAAGTAGATATGCGTCATAGGAATAAATTTACAAATCATCGTATACAAAAAAAAAAGTTAGCGACTTAAAATTTTGATGTCTCTCCAAAAATTTCAGTTTCTGCCTCATCTTTAAAAAAATCATAACACTTTCGTTACTTGGTATTTTATATGAAACCAATTGGATTGAATAGCCTAATAAGTTAGATACTGAATAAAATTGGAATCATGTCAATCCAATATCGGTAAAAGGTTATATGTCACATAAAGTAAACTGTGCTGGGTGCTGTCTCTGTTTTTCAGCTTCTGCCATTGGTTTCAAAAATTTATAACTCACTCATTACTAAAAATTTTTGGATGAAACCAATTGGATTTGATAGTCTTATGGATTAGCTACTGAATAAATCTGAAATCATGTGTTTTTGACGTCGGTGGAATTTTATATGTCATTTTAAGTGAACTGCACCGGTTTACCTTTCAACCGGGTCATTGCTGAGTTTTGAAAAATATTTTAATACCCCATATGATGTCGACGGAAGTTAGTTTTTGGCTATGTCATATTATAAGGAGTTTAATACCTCACGTTAAAATTTGATGAAGTTTCAAGGTTGATAGCTATGAAAACAAATTTATTTTGATAATTACTGTTTGAAAAAAAATGGAACTGCAACATTACTTTTTAAATTTTGCCAAAATTTCACGTCAATAGTCATTGCATGCATGGAACCCATTCTAAAAATATTTTTGAAATTGTATTATTTTAGAATTGGATTATTGTTTAAATAAAAAAAAATCTTTAATTAAATTCTAAAATTTTATCTTTATACCTTCTACTAAAAATATATTGAACTAACTTTACGGCTAAGGTACAATGGTTTGAGTGACGTTTTCGTCTATGCGGGTCGGGGCGTTACACGAACTGAATGCTTGTTGTATTAGCTGGGAAGCTTTCGAGTATCTTGATACATAAACAAACACAAAACCTGTGTTGCTCGGACTCTTCATTTTGGCCGAAGTATCCATGTCGACACGACACAGGTACACGAATGAAATATGCAGCGGACACGGCGCTGTTCAACCGGACATGACAAGGTTTTCCCTTCTTCTTCTTTCTTTTTTTCTCTCCCTGTTCTTCTTTCCCCTTTTTGCTCTCCGGATGAAAGAGTGAGGTCCTGCAGTGTCGTAACCAGAGAAGAGGAAGTCTCGGGCGGCTCAACCCGAGAAGGCGAAGCGGCTGCAGTAGGTAGAGCCTCTAGAGCAGAGAGGAGGGAGAGAATCGAAGAGAGAGAAAGCGAATGGAAAATAATGACTTAAGTTAATGACTGGATTTTTATTGGGCTTCTAGGTTAATAATAGACTTTTATTTCTATGCATATAGACATGTATTTATGACTTTATTTAGTCCATTTATTTTTTATTTATTGAAATAATAATTTAAAAACAATCAAAATATGTTAAAAAAAACTCTTAAACTTAATATTAATTTTTGAAAGCATATATTATAACAAAAACTTATTATTTTAGTATAAATTTTAGATAGTTTTAAGTGACATGTTCTATCTTTTAACAATTTGTCGCATAATTATTATTTCACTTTTTATACAAATTTCTTCAGGAAAAAAAATTGTTTGAGAAATGTACCCATGTATCAGTGTCCAAAATTTGTACTATTTTTAGCCATGTCTCCGTATCAAATAAAGGATCCGACATTTAGATACGTACCCGTACCCGTACTCAAGTCCTAGCATCATAGCACAAAACTATTAAAGGTTGAACTGAACATGATAAACTCAAGGGTCGGTGAGGGGGGGGGTTCTTTGGGGCACTATATCATTTTAAAATGGTTAAAATTTCTTTAGCTGGTTCACACTTCTAGGATTATTGTTGAAGAATGAGGTTAAGAGTTTCATATACTTATAATACACCGTCCTTCCTTGTCGTGCATGTGGCTCATATAGAGTGAAACACAAGTTCTGGATCAAATGGGCCGATGCTAGCCTGGAGCGACGATATCGGCCTTGCGCGGGTTTAATTTACTATTTGGTTGTTAGGGATGCTGAACGGGTTGGGATTGCAGGGGCAACGCCCCCACGGTACAGTACAGGGGTATTTCCTGTACCGACCTTAAAGTCTCATATGAGTCCAGACTAGTGTTAGTATAAATAATTTTTTGTAACCCTATTCTTCACTACTTAATAATGATATCTCCGTTTCGCTCTCGTGGACGTAGGCACACCGCCGAATCACGTAAATTCTCATGTTGATTTTTTTTTTTTTCATCGCTTTAATATTGCATATAAAATCCAACATTCCCAATGTTGTTGCTACATTTTCCTTTATTCTATGTACCAAGATAATTTCTTTTTGATTCACAAATTAATTCTATAATTTTTCATATTATCACCTTCAATTGTCTTATCTTTATCTAGCAATGAACCAAAGAATCAAGAAAAAGGATTTATGCAGCCATCTCAAATTTATTGTGAACACGACTTAGTTTTTTGTAATCCTTAGATTAGTTTCAACAAAATTTTCTCCTATTCGTATGCGCTATTTGTCTTTACATTAAAGAGTACTGTAGTATGTGTCTTACAGAAAGTGGGGTACGCAAAAAATGCCTGTGTCACAAAGTTGGGCTCCCTAGTTACAAGCTCATTTACTGGATGATGGGAGTTGTAGGAAAATACTCGTAGATAAGTATTTCTGAGGAAGTTTTGTATCCTGGTTTCCATTATATTTTAACTAATTCACATTGTATTTTATGGATGTTGATGGCTAGAAATCATTTCACGTTCAAAAGGCAGCCTTGAGATCAATGCCAGATATAGTTGTAGAAACTCGAGGACGTATGATAAATCATCTACGCAATTCTTTATCAGCACATCAGGATGAACTTGCTGTTCTGATACTTGATGAAGCTGATCGGCTTTTAGCACTGAAATTCATGAATTGGTATATGTTTGAACATCTTTTCTTTTTCTATTAAGAGGAGTTAGTACTGTCGTTTCTCATTGTAGATAGAGGAACAAATGCAACAAGTCTTTATTTTGGCTTAAAATTTTCAACTATAACGTAGAGGAAAGGAAATTCAGTTTCTTAGATTTTTGTTTGGACCTTTCAGCATTTTCATTATTTAAGATATTAAGAGGCAAAAGAGCGAATTAAACACTTCCAAAGAGAAGAAAATGGAAATTTCATTATACTATTTGGAAAGAAAAAGGAGATTGTACCATGACACACTTTTTTCTCATCACTGTTTTATGCATAATTTCTACCACATTTGGAAAATGAACTTCCTAGAGTTGATATCTAAATATGTTTTTTCCATTATGTAAATTCGTTCATTGAGTTCCATCGAAAAATTAAAGAGTGATGTTGATAAGTGACAGAAAAGCAAATTTAACAATGAACTTCCAGTCACTTAAACTTTTGGACTCCAGCTTTTCTCTATACTCATTTTGTGCTGGGGTTCACTAATTCTGTTAGACTTAATCGGATTCAATCTCTTTGGCGTGCCAGATATTAACTTACAGAATTGCTTATGCACATGAAAGGAATTTTTCCTGCTTATACAGCTAAATATTAAGCAATGGCAGTTGATGCTACCATATTCCCTGCTACTATTTCATTTGTATAATGTGAATTGGTTGAAATTTTGAGAAGCAGCTGTCTATGAGTTAGTAAAGAAGCTGAAGCCAGGTTTCTCTATGCTACAGATGGCTTAATGTCATAGCTTTTATCGTTACAACTGAGGTATCAAGGAGAAAGGAAGAAAATTCCTAATTATATGGGGTTCATTGTCTCTTTGGGTTAGTCTAGGATCTTAAGAGTAAAAAACTCAGTGTACCCTACAAAATGCAGTAAAGGGCATTTGACTGAAATCTGTATAGAAGGATAAGAAATATTTGTATCTGTTGAAGACTATAAAAGTGCAAGAAAAAATAAAATTGTTTTTATGTCCTGAGAATTAGAAAGTTCAATTAGCAAAGGTCAGCAAACTGTCCTGGCTGTAGCTGCTTTTGGCATTTGAAATTTCTTGAATGTCAAGGAGGTCTCTTAAGTCATACCCTTTCTTGTTTCTCTTGTCTACAAACTTTAATATTTTTAGCATTTTTAAACTTTGTCAATTCCTTTGATGATTCAAACTCATTCTTTAAACTAGTTGATTGTTCTCTTTTGTTTTGGTTAAGTTGTGTCCAAAACGAAGGCAGACTATGCTGTTTTCTGCAACTATGACTAATGAAGTTGCTGAGTCGTCAAGCTATCTTTGAACAAACCCTTGCGTCTCTCGGCCGATCCATCTGCAAAGCGACCAGCAACTTTGACTGGAGTAAGTCATCTGTAGATCCCTTTGCTGTTGGACCAGGGTACATATATTATGTTACATGATCTTTTGTAGATCCCCAAAAATTGTGCTCATATTAGCATGTACATTATGTATGCAGGTTTGTTCGATTAAGACGGATGCATGAAGGAAATATTCTTCTTGCATTATGCCCCAAAACCTTTGCATCCAAAGTGATTATTTTCAGCTTATACCAAGCTCTTAAACATATATATAATTTTCATCATGGCTATTATTATGTCTAGTTAGGGCTCTTACTTATCAAAAGGTCACTGATGAAAAGTAGTCTGATTTGGATGCATAGTTACATTACATTTTCATTCTTGAGTTAGTTCGAATGTTGACATCTGCAAAAATTACAGAATTATGATGTGGGAGTTTTAAGTGCTGTGGAAGCCTTGTGCTTAACGGGGCAAGTCTTGTGTAAATCCAGTTGTCTGATCCTGCATTGTGGCTCCTAGGCAAGGGTGGCCCGACCTTTGTTTAGCTTGGGCCTGCCCAAATGGGTCTCTTTATTTTTTTTGTCCCTTCAAAAAAGTGAACCGATCAAAATTTAGAAACTGTTTAACGAGCCTCTTGGATGTACTGCACCTTGCATTTTTTGCACAGCCTGTCCCAGGAGAAAAGTTCCTGCCGTGCCTGGTCCATAGGCGGTCCTGTTGAGTTTGTTTTATACTTCCATGAATGTCACAGGACTTGCAATTTCTCAACAGCCTGGCCCTGGAGAAAAGTTCAGGCACCTGAAGAAGCTCCCATTTACATAAGCGATGTAGTAGAACTAGAAGATGGAGAGAGAGAGAGAGAGAGAGAGAGAGAGAGAGAGAGAGAGAGAGAGAGAAAAAAATATAAAGAGTGTGTTTATTTTACAGACTCAAAGAAACGCAAAGAGAGAGAGAGAGAGAGAGAGAGAGACCAAAATTAATATGGCGTGTTTGGTTACAAAGTGTTTGATTTCCTTGGTACATGTAGCAATGGATTCTAAGAACTGGAGAAAAAAGCCTTCATGCAGCAGACTTAAAATTTATGGAGAATAAAATTTAGTAACATGCACTTGTAAGGTAATGAAAAAATAATTATAAGTCTTTCTTATTTCTTGCATATGTACAATATCTTCACTGATCTTAACTTTCTTTGAGTTTCTTCCTTTTTAAATAAATTGGTCTAAACTGATCGAGTCAATGCTATTTTATGTTTCTATTGGAAGTGGAACGAAACAGGCAGCACATAGGTTGAAAATTATATTTGTTTTAGCTTTTAAAAGCGGCGGAACTTCATGGAAATCTAACCCAGGCCCAGCGTCTAGATGTAAGTCCTCAGCATCAACGATTTCAACTACAGAATTCTGTTCTTTTAGCCAAGCATGCTTTCTTATTCACTTTCTGTTGCATAGGCCTTGAAACTTTTCAGGAAGCAGGAAATAGATATTCTTGACTGCGACAGATGCTGCTGCTTGTGTAAAAAGAAATAATCTCAGTTTGTTTTGCTTAGTTAATGATGATAGAGTTTTTATGTTTCATTTGATCTTTCCAGCTGAATAATTCAACTCCTATTTCCACTTCCATATCTCCAGGAATCATGCGACATTGATATAGTTGTTGAATTCTGTACATTAGTTTGACTTGCTGGATGATTAATAACTCTATCAACATTATCTATGTTTGCATATAATGATGCATGTGTATTTGAATCAGCTTTTGCAATTGGTTTAATAGGAATCTCAGGAAAGACAAAATGGTTCTGGAAGTGAGGTGATTAGTGCCGAACAAGCAGAGGAAAAGAGAAAGCAACAGAGAGAGGTGATTCTCATCCTGAATTTATACTAGTGTACAAATTGATTGCCAAATATATCAATATGAAGATGATTGTTTTGGACAGAAAAATTTGCCTAGGAAGTGAAGGAGGAAATTGGAAGCTGCTAGAGAGATGCTAGAAGAGGAAAATGATGCATGTGTATTTCCGTTTTCTTTTTTTCTTTTTTTTTTTTTTATTCTTTTTGTACCATGTTGAATTAGTTTACATTTTCTTATATTGAAATTCATATCGTATACATCAATGGTGCAAAGGGATTTCAACGTAGCTTGTGATGCAAATATTGGCTAAATTATTTCATACATATACAATAACGATGGGGTATTTTGCACAACTATGTGTACGAATTGAATTAGAATGCCAATTAGGTTATGCTGACTGTATTGTCATGTGGAGTCATGATATTCCATGTTCTGTAATCCTGCTGTAACATTTACACTTAATGCCGTGCTCATTTTTGATGTGCGAAATTATAGCTTTCCCGAAGGTTACATTTGAGTCACGAGAATTAACATTTGAAATGATTAGGGAGAAGAGAAAAATAAGAAAGAAAGAAACGGTATTTCTCTTATTGATGTGGCTTACTGTCGGACTAAAGCAGTGAAGGCTGTAGATATGAGTGCTAAAAAGCAGAAAATCTCCAGCGTGGAGGTGGGAAGAAGCCCTCATTCAAGAGCAAGTCATGGTATAAAATCTCATCATGATCTTTTATCTGCTTCAGTTTTATTTTTTATGTTCTGCATATTATTTGTTTAGCGTGGAGCAAAACCTTAATTCAATTCAACGAAGCCATATATCTTATCCTAATGATGGGCAGTTACATGGATCTTTCTCCCCTCTGCTGTATCAATGGCCATATCCAAACTTAAATCTCAAACGCTAAATATCTTTTTTATTTGTAACATGGACGTACTTTTCTCTGACAATAAGTAAAGACGGAAATCTAATAGAATGTAACTTGGAAAAAAAATAAAGACCTCGAACGTGTTGACAAGAAAGATTACTTCAAATTAACTTTTAAGCTTCCAAAAACATGCTTTTTGACATCTAGAAGTAAATTTTAAGCTTCTCTTGTACAAGCGCACGTAGCTTCATGCTGTAGCAACTATTGCATAGGTTTGTTGAATTGCTTGGAGGAATTTTGGGAGTACATCCAGAGACTGGATGCTTCATGGCATGAGTTTCGTTTAATATTACTAGTTGGGGGTATGTTTATACACCGTACAATGACTGATGATTCAATTTTCAAAACTTCACAGTTAGGTGGGTCTCATGGTAGTCTATTGAGATTTTTTTTTTTTTAATAACTATAGGTGTCCAGACCAGCTCACGCGCACCTCGACTAATCCCACGGGACCCCTAAAGCTTACAGTCGAGTACTCACCTCAATTATCCTGAGGGGACTCGAACTGATGACCATTGGGGAGCAAACTCAATACTTGATCACTGAGCTACCCCTCAAGGTTGGTAGTTTATTGAGATGTTATCGGAACTGTTAATCCATAAAATCCTTTGCCTCTATTTTTCTAGCGTTTTGCCATTTACATAATTCTATGAGCTTTCACTGGAATATTGTCATTGAATTTATGAAGATGAATCATGATCTCCACGTCTTGGGTTAACATATTTCTTTGGGTTCAAGTTCGTATATTGTCTATTATACTACACACACAATCTAAATGCTTGTTTCGTACTTGGACCAATAAACCACAAGCATTTCACGTTCTCTCTTTTTTTTTTTTTTTTTTTTTTTTTTTTTTTTTTTTTTTTTTTTTTTTAAAAATTTTCTGTTTTTTTTTTTTTTTTTTTTTTTTTTTTTTTTTTTTTGGTTAATTCTGATCAGTTCAACAAAGCGAACATGAAACTTCTTCGGAAAAGCATAATTGTCAAAGATCTAAAGTACTTTATGGATTCAAGCACACTTTTTACTCCAGTGCTAAACCAGTTTATTTTCTGTCAAAGCCTCAATCACCGCAGCCCAAATAGGCTTTTTTATGTAAAACATCTCCAATATCATCAATATATATATATTTGTCGAAGGATACAAACAAACAAGAAAAGCAGCACCCTACATGATTCCAAAACAGGTATCATTAAATCAACATGAACCAATCATGGGTAGAGTTTGTCTTGAATCTTATATAAAAATTAATGGCACATTTGGCAACGGGGATTATATTTACTGGACAACATTAAGAAAGAACAATTTGTTCATAATATTGTAAAGTCGAGTTGATCCACTATTGAGTACCAAACACACAATAGAAGTGCCAAATAGGCTTGTATGAATTATGATAAAAATTGATGTACAGTAGTGAATGGTGTCAACTTTTGTTCATTCCTGTCTAGTACCGTGCCTCAATGATGCCAAATATGCATATAATATATACAATATTCTTTCTCTAATTTCATTGATATATATATAGATTACTGCTGCAAGTAACAAGTATCCTATGTTGGGCGGAGAAATACTAAGAAATGATAAGGATACCAAGAACTAAAGACATTAAAATAAGATTCTTTTCTCCTTCGGTTAATTAGCCACAAGATTAAAAATAAATCCACGTTCACCATCATTATTTAGTTCCACCATGTTAGTTTGACTTTTTTTCTTGGTTCTCTATTATTGTAAATTATTAGCCTTTTCTGATAGATCTTATTCTAGTCACATGAAAGAAATCCGAGATAAACTCACCTATATCTGTGGCGGTGTATAATGTTTAAAAGGATAATGTTCCCAGCCACTATCTGGTTCTTTGCGCTTCTCACCAACTGAACTGATACAGAGTTGGGAACCTGACCTCGGCTGCTCGTCCATTGACCTGGCCTGACCCATATTCAAGAACTGCCCGAAGCCTGTAGTGTCCCTATTTCGCCCCTCCATCATCGACCTGGAGTTGAGATCCAAACAAGTCCTGGGAGGCACAACCCCGTTTGAAGCAGTTGACCCTGTCATGCTAATCATAAATGATGATTGAGATAAGGAAGGTGGTAGAGATGAAGCACCGCCCACAATCTGAGAGACTACTGGTGCTCCTCTGGATTCCATCATGTATGGAATGGGACCACCAGGTCCATACATCATGGAGGATAAAGTCATAGCAGGTGCAAGCCCATTGTAACTGGTAGAATGAGCATATGGAAGTGCAGATACCATCCCCAAATTAATGTCAAATGAAAGTTCTGGAGTCGCATGCAGAAACTGAGGAACGAAATCTTTATGCTTGATCTCCACTCTTGAACCCATAATAGATATTGCAGAGTCATCCAACTTTATACCTCCAGCAGCATTTAAGTTCTGAGATATCTTTCTTAAATGGATATTATCCGAAGAATTGAAAAAAGAAGGGTCGCCATTCAGATCAATATTCGTTAACACTGGCCATTTCGATGATGAAGCGGAAGAATGGGACTGGTATTGATGGTCATTTCTCACGGGAAAGAGCTGTCGCACAGTCAGCAAATCTGATTGAACATCACCAGCTTCACTTGAATGATTAAGATCCAACTCAAGATGCTCTAATCTTGAATTTGCTTCCACTGAAAATTTCCCAAATGGACCAGAAGATACTGGGACTAGTTTGTCTGGTAGAGGATCTTCAGTTCTGTCGTCACCGTTTCCAGCTAGATTCAGGTCAATATCAAGACATCCATGCCGCTGCTTTGAACTGCAACTGCTTCCCCCAGAGGAAAGATCCTGGCCACCTTCAGGTATTTGGCGAGGTGATGCTGTTCGGAAAGCACTTGTTGCAGAGGAACCTTTCCATCCAAGATTTCCCTCAAACTGAAATGGAGAAACAGGAAATCCAGGAGCAGAAGCAGCCCTTGAAGCAGAAACAATGGAGATGGGGATAGAAATAACATTCCCAGAACAATTTGTATCGTCTGAATAAGCTTCATTCAGATCAAAGTTACAAGGGCTTTTCTCAGTACTGGCAGCTTCTTGAACAGCCTCAGTGACTTGAAAGATTTGCATATCTTGTTCGCTATTCATCTGATCAGCATCTTGGTTCTTGGTGCTAGTTGCAGACTCTTTTGCAAGTGGTGAAATTCCTGCAGACAGATCACGATCGATTGCCACCTCCTTAGGCGAGCCCTCTCCATTGCATTGTTTTCCACTTAGAGAGGCTGATATATCCGGCTCCTGCGTTTTACCGTCTGAAACTTTTTCAGAATAACTGGAACTTCGTTCTGCAAAATCTTTAGCTTCTCTTTCCACATATATCTTACAAGCAACTTCTAGTGGATCTATAATTTGGCAGGATACATGCGTGTTAAATTCACCACCTTCTTTAGTTTTGGATGCACTAGAGCTTCTGCATTGATTAGAACATCTGACATCATCTATATCACCTTTTCCCTCAGTGTCAATCGTCCTCACATCAGCAGAAGCTGAGTCTTTCTGGCAGGAATCTTTGTCTGCATCATTGGAAATTTTTAGTAAATTAGGTTGTGTCACAGAATTCAATGCATCTGCAGCATCAGAATTTGAAGGATAAGGTCGGTCTCCTATTAGGTCAAGGTTTTCGATAGAGACTGATTTCTCGGGAGAAAATCCAATATGTGGGGTCTGCTTTACATCACTAGTCAACTGTAACTTGTGAAGATCAGTCTGCCTGTCAAAAGCACCCTGTGTTGGAACAGCTGGAGTACATGATTCAACTGAACTAGTACCTGTTGAACCACAAACAGGAGGCTCCACTTTATGGCACAGATTTTTGTTTTCAGGCTTTGAGAAGGACGGCGAAAAAATGTGTTTTAAAGGTCTATCATCCATAACAGCAGCGTCCAAATTTATCTCAGAAGTATGTGCATTTTCAAGCTTGTCAGATTGAAATGCATCAAAACCAGAGGATGAGCACTCTACAGTTGATTTTAGGCATTTTTCTTCATCAGAACTCTCTCGGGGAAGAACATATCCAGAAGAATATTCTGGCGACCAAATATTTCTCTTAACACGTGCATTTATTCCCACACCATCATCATTTAATGTTCCAACTCTATCAACATCCAGGGAAGATGTATCACCGTCTCGATCTTTTCCCCACCTATCTAACAGAGCTTGAGCTGTATTTTGTAACTTGGAACTATTGTGGCCAAGGAGATCCTTAACAATACTCCAAATCTCAGAAGAAACTGATTTCTGACCTTCCGTATGCAGCTTTTCAAGTGCTAGCAGTAAATGAGTAATTTCTTCCACGAAGCCAACACTCGTGCCATCACTCAAGTTTCGAACATCCTTCAGCCACTTACTAATAAAATGGAGTCCGTCTAACTGAATAAAAAGATCGAGACACTCCTTGTTCTCAGTGGCAGCTATAGTTCTTGCAACTGCAGACCACTGCCTTGTTGCATCACTAACGCTCTTCGTAATAGAATACCCCTCTTTCTTGATGACAGCCACAAGTTCCCTGACTCGAACAGGGGCTGTAAGCCCACTATTTTTCTCTGACAAGCTGAAGAAGTCGTCAAGCGTCATAATTTTGCACTTACGCCTGCAAACATTTAAAAACACTCTTTATAAAGTCTATTACATTTTCAGGCATCTTTGGTGCTGCTCCTGCATAAAATCATATTAAAAAGGTTAAAACACAGCTATACAAAATCTTAATCAATAATCCATTGAAATGCAGGGATCCAATCTAATAACAGATGCAAAATTATGTAGAACAGAAAAGCATGACATCAATGCCCGATGTCATTATTCCCAGCGTGTAGGAAGATACCATATTGACACAATGAAAAATACAATAAGGTTGGAAGATAACAACTCTCCTTAACAAGAAAATTACGGAAGCAGAACAGGAATTTTGTACCATGGGTCGGAAGGAATTAGAAACAAAGGGCAATATCATCTTGTTTTATAAAAATTGCACTGCTTATGAAATGGCTATGGTGATGAGGCTTTTTTATAAGTTTCCTCAACTCGTAAAAAAGTCAAATGCCTGTTAGTCATATTATTCCAAGGTACCAGAAATGCAAGAAATTCTCGTACAAGTGACTCCCTAAGATGCAGCAGCGGTAATCATCTCATACAATCGACTTCCTAAGATACAATGCCTTTCGGTCTCCTTCTTCCTCCAAATTCAAGATCATAGAATTAAGATGTGGAGTATAAAATACAATGATCTAGTGTCATATCTACCTGTGCAGTGGTACAAGAGAGCTAACTACAAGTAATATATAAGCATGTGCATCACAAAATATCAAAGGGCTTTTCCCCCTGGTTTTAACATGATAATAGGTAGCTATCAGAAATTCAGACATAATAATTAATACATATTTCACGTGATGAAACATACATCAAACACACCCAAAACAAGAACTGTGATTGAATAACACTGTGTCAAATAAAACCCATCAATTCACAGAGAAACCCGCTCGAAAAATCAAAACACGACAAATAAATCTAGGGTCCCTACAGAAACAAAATTATTAACAAAATAAACATTTTCACCAGAGAAAAATACGAAAACCCACAAAAGTCCTGACCTTTAAAAGAAACAAAAAGGCCACATCATGAACTGAAACTCTAAACAACTATATTCTTCATTGTCATTGAGGCAGCGTATTACTGCGTAAAGGCAAGTCTATATGTATCGTACAGGAACTGTAGAGATTTCGCTAAAGATTTGGTCATTGATGCAAACAACGCCGTAAAAACCTACAACAGTATAAGAGAAATTCAAACAATATTACATAATTGTGGCAATCAATAGAATTTTTTTATTTTTTTTTTTTACCTCTTTCGACAATTGGAAAAAAATCCTCGAAATTCAATCTCCAGTTCTTTATCTAAGCCAAATCAAAACCTCCAGTTTTTACTATCTTTAAACCATAGTTTCTTCTGCAGCAGAAAAGTTACAGCTGTTAAAAAAAAAAAAATATCACTTTTCTCGCTTCAACAAATAATCGTTGCTCCATTGTTCAACAAGTCTGAAATTCTCTGCCGTTGAAAATTCCTTTTTTTCACTTTTCTGAATTTTTATTATTTTTTATTACTCACAGAAGGTTTGCTTGACGGCCTGTTTTAAGTGGCTATTCAGCACGTGCCACATATGCGGAAAAGTAAAAGAAACCCAGATTATATTATATGCAAGGAAAATTCGAACAGAATCGGATTCAAATATGCTCGGACCCACGACCCGACCCTAATCCCCAACTTCCAAATCTTTCGGAAAGGGAAAATAGAGCACTGGGTCCTCAATTTTTAAGTATTATATTAATTAAATCTCCAACGTTTTTGGGAGTTAAGTCCCAGTACTTTTTAATTTATAGTATTTTGGTCTTTAATAATAAACATTTTTGGTCCATTTTGAAGTTAAAAAGCCAATGTATTACCATTATTGTTGCGTGTTGTCATACTTGACCAACCTATTTGAACCAATGGCCCACTCATGGCGAACCACGTGGCCCTCCAGCCGAGGTGGCATAGATCGCCGAGGTGGACTATCGTCGAAACCCTTCAAGCCGAGGTCTACTAGCAAGGCCCTCTTTTACCGAGGCCTGTGAATGTACCTGAGGTCCACATGACGATGCCTATGACCCGAGGCCATGATGCTGAAACTGGTTGAAGGTAGCTGAAGCCCTCAAGTAGAAGTATCGTATGAAATGGCCGACGCCCTGGAGCCGATGCAGGAGCCTTCGAACAACAAGGGGGCATCCTCCATGGTCACTTCTCCCAAGAGATCGCCCACACAAAGATCTTATTCGAATGATTAATAGAACGTTTGTCATAAGCATAAAGGTCAAGTTTTGTCACTAGTATGGAGGCTCTACACAAGTAATAAATGCGCAACAAGCTAGCAAGTCAAGCCTCATACCTAGGATAAGATGTTTGAATCAAAGAGATGAGGTCACGTGCCACCTCATCCAAGGGCTCCCATTTCACATGTATCACTATAAATACTTCCCTTGTGTAACATCAAAAGGCTAATGCAAGAATCAATACAAAGAACTATACTTTACTCAACTCTCTCTCATTTACTTATAATATACAAATCGAGTTTATACACATTTACACATACATCGACGAACACCGGTTGGTAATTATTGTACAATCGGATCACGAACAACTCGCCGGATTCCAAACCTCACCGTCCCACGTCGTTGGGCTACTCCCACGCCCTTTGAACCGCTCGTTTTAGACCGTTCACGTGTCTTAGCGTGTTGGACATTCGCCCACGTGTGCGCGGGTGGGACCGGCATCTATTGGGAATGCTTTTTGGGGTCAACAGATTGGCGCCGTCTGTGGGAAACCATACCATAACCACGAGCAACCTTGTGGCAAAAGCTTACTGAAAGGACATTTGGGCAATCCCCCTTGAAAAATGATTTGTTCTTGGAAAAGAACAAGAGGAAGCCCCATTACTTAGCGAAATCTGAAATCTGACAAGAGAAAATGAGCTCCAATGAAGATACTCCCCCTAGGAGGGTAAAAGAAAACGCTAACGTGCCTCCTCAGCCCACTGCCCCAGTAGCTCGACAGAGACTCCACCACCACCAAAGAAAATGTGGGATGTGTGCGACGGCACGATTATCAAGAGAGATGGCCGCCATGGCAGCCAACATGAGGGATATTGCTAGCTAAAATTTGGCGATGAGGGAGCTTATGGCCCAAATGCAGGGCTAGGGAGGCTTTCCCATTCCTCCATATGCCCCCCAAGGGCACTACCAGCAAGAGGATGAAGTCCAAAGTCATAGAGCTGCTACGCCAGACTATGGCCGAGGTGGAAGCCAATTTGAAAGGGAAGTGGAAGTTGATGTTTCCTCCAACTACGCTTCTGGCCGACCCACCGAGGTCCAAATGAGCCATGATAATTTCCCACCTCCGTATGAGCAAGATCCAAGACATAGGAGGGCAGGAAGTGTTTTTGACAGAATCAGCCCCGCCGAACCCAGGCTAAGGCAACAGCGGGCTCAACAGCCTTGGACAAGGCCGCCTCCTCCACCTATAATGCCCCAGCAGGCGGAAAGAAGGCAAGAAAATGCCCTCCGTGTTGCTCCGCCTAGAAATAGGCCATAGAGGAGGGAGGAAGAGGCTAGGGATCTCCCCGGGACCTCTCACCAACAACCGGGGCATGAGGCTGATGAGTACGACTCTGATGAACAGCAGAGGTCCTGCGACTTGGACGATGACGATGAGAACCTACCATTCTCAAGGGAACTAAGGAATGCCCAGGTCCCGAGCCACTATGTGATGCCAAAAATACCAAAGTATGACGGAGGAGACGACTCGGAGAAGCATTTGAATGCTTATAAAACTCACATGAGCCTAAGGGGTGCCACCCCAGCCGTGAAGTGCAAAGCCTTCCATTTAACGATTAGTGGAGCAGCTAAAATCTAGTATAGTAGATTGCCACCTAGAAGTATTAGAAGCTGGCCTGAGTTCAAGACAACATTCTTGAAGAGGTTCGCAGTGAGTAAAGAAGGAGAAGGCCCCATCCAACGTTCCCAGGTTTCACGGGGTGCCTTTCTTCTTGGCACAGAAAGGGACACCGTGCGGTAGTAGTCTACTCCGCTAGACTACCTTCCGCCTTTTCTCGGTCGCGTCGGGACGAAAGAAAATTTGATTGCAATTTTGTAGAAAGCTTACAATTGAGAATTTGAATACATTGAAAGTAAATTGAACATTGATTGCTGAAAACTGAACATTACAATTGATGAAAGCAGAAAATTACAAATGCTGGTGCAGGGGGCGGACACCAGTGAGCTTGAAAGATTTTTGAATGACTAATACCCCCTATAATAGCATTCTGAACAAAAACCCAAGTGACGGGAGTAGACGTTTAAAAGACGAGGAATCATACTAATCTTTTACCAATATCAGAGCTATTTTACAATTAAAATAACTATTACAATGAAACGAAAATTACAACTCAAACTTGAAGTAATATTTACAATGTGCGGCCGAAGTTGGGCAAACTGCGGCTGCGATAGTGTCAAGGGGCTAAGTAAAGCTGCGGTCCTTGACATTCTCCCCCATTTGTTTTGGCGACGTCCTCGGTGCCATCAATGCATGATACTCTTCAATTAATGATTTGAAGGCCCCGAGATCTTTTTCTCTTTCCCAAGTATTCTCCTCGCTGCTGCATCCCATCCATTTGACCAAGTACTCCTGATGATCTTTTCTAGAAGCCCGAGTGATTCGATGGTCAAGAATAGCTTCAGCAACCTTCTTTCCAGCTTTCTTCAGTTCAAATACAAGTCGCTTTGGCTCATTTCTAGATGCGTCCTCCTTATCCGAAAAGTATGGCTTCAACACACTAACATGAAGGACCTTGTGGATTTTACACCATGAAGGGAGTTCAACTCTGTATGCAACTCTTCCAATCCTCTTCACAATGGGTAATGGTCCAATGTATTTTGGTGACAACCTTGAGTCCTTCCCTCTTGTTGGCTTGTAAACAATTCTGTCGAAAAGCTTAACCATTACCAGATCTCCAACATTGAATTCAATAAAACGACGCTTTAGATCTGCAGCCTTTTTATACCGTTTTTGAGCTTTTTCAAGATAACTCCGAGCAATTTCAAGATTTCGTTTCCACTCTTGAGAAAAGCTCTTTGCTTGAGGGGACTTGGTACTTCGTTCAATATCCACTGTATGAGGGAGTAGCGGTTGCTGGCCAGTAACAATCTCAAAAGGACTCTTATTGGTGGAAGAGCTCTTTTGGGCATTGAAGCAAATTTGGGCCGCATCCAAAAGTTTTACCCAGTTTTTCTGCGAAGTAGAGATAAAGTGCCGAAGATATTCTTCTAGCATAGAATTGAAGCGCTTCCGTCTGTCCGTCAGATTGTGGGTGAAAACTGGAACTCATGCTCAAAGTTGAACCAAGAAGTTTGAACAACTCAGTCCAAAATATGCCAGTGAAACGAGGATCTCGATCACTGACGATGTCCTTAGGCAGCCCCCAGTATTTGACAATATGTTTGAAGAAGAGTTGAGCTGTCTCTTCCGCAGATACATACTTAGGCGCTGCAATGAAAGTTGCATATTTTGATAGACGGTCCACCACGACAATGATAGTGCCAAAATCCTCAACTTTTGGCAACCCAATAATGTAGTCCATCGATACACTTTCAAATGGCCGGGATGGAACGGAAAGGGGCTCCAGCAAGCCCGCCTTTTTCTGATGATCTGCCTTATCTTGCTGACAAATAAGACAAGTTTTTACATATGTTGCAATGTCATCCCGCATTTGAGGCCAGTAGTATGCACGTTGTAGTAGTGCACAAGTGCGTTCCTCTCCGGGATGCCCCGCCCAAATTGTGTCATGGCATTCCGTGATTAGTGATTTCCTCAGATCTCCACCCTTAGGAACATATAGACGGTCTCCCTTTGTCTTCACTAGTTCTCCATCTAGCCAGAACTGTCGAGTTTTACCATGCTTGATGAGGTCGACCAAATATTGGGTAGCCGGGTCCTTCTCCATAAGTGCCCGAATTTGGTCTCTAGTGTTCGTGGAGACTGCGCTCCCTGAAAGAGCAGCTACAGAGCAGATGGTAGCTAAATCGGCCCGTCGACTAAGAGCATCGGCAACATGATTACTAGAGCCGGGACGATACTCTAACATAAAATTGAACTCCGAAAGGAATTCCTGCCAACGAGCCTGTTTGCTCGACAGTTTTGGTTGGGACATAAAGTGACTAACTGCAGTGTTATCTGTCTTCACAATAAATGGAGACCCAAGCAGATAGTGACGCCATCCTCTGAGACAATGGACAACTGCTAACAATTCCTTTTCATGTGCCGAGTAACGACGTTCTGTCTGGTTTAACTTTCGGCTCTCATATGCTACCGGATGTCCTTCTTGCATGAGGACTCCACCAAGGGCAAAATCTGAAGCATCTGTATGAACTTCGAATGGTTTAGCCATATCCGGTAAGGCTAAAACCGGGTTCGTCCACATGGACTTCTTCAACCTTTCAAAAGCAGCTTGGCATTGGGATGACCAATCCCAATCCTTATCCTTCTTTGTCAATTCAGTAAGGGGCAGTGCAATTTCTGAGTAGCCTTTCACAAATCTTCGATAGTAATTGCATAACCCAAGAAATGAACGTACATCATGTACGGTTTTTGGTGATTGCCAATCTTTGATGGTTGTAACCTTCTTCAAATCCATGCGAATTTT
>NW_019265080.1:173675-194486 GCF_002742605.1 Olea europaea var. sylvestris
GGCAGTAGTCTGCTCCGCTAGACTACCTTCCGCCTTTTCTCGGTCGCGTCGGGACGAAAGAAAATTTGATTGCAATTTTGTAGAAAGCTTACAATTGAGAATTTGAATACATTGAAAGTAAATTGAACATTGATTGCTGAAAACTGAACATTACAATTGATGAAAGCAGAAAATTACAAATGCTGGTGCAGGGGGCGGACACCAGTGAGCTTGAAAGATTTTTGAATGACTAATACCCCCTATAATAGCATTCTGAACAAAAACCCAAGTGACGGGAGTAGACGTTTAAAAGACGAGGAATCATACTAATCTTTTACCAATATCAGAGCTATTTTACAATTAAAATAACTATTACAATGAAACGAAAATTACAACTCAAACTTGAAGTAATATTTACAATGTGCGGCCGAAGTTGGGCAAACTGCGGCTGCGATAGTGTCAAGGGGCTAAGTAAAGCTGCGATCCTTGACACCAGGACATGAGGCAAGCACATGGGGAGTCCCTAAAGAGCTTCTTATCACCCTTCACCAATGAGATGACGTACTGCGTACAAGTCAGCGGTCAAGAGGCACTACCCGCACTGAGGGGAGGTCTAAACATGACTACCTTATTCTGGAGAAATGTGCAGAATCAAGACCCCACCACCTATGACGCCCTACTCGAAATGATGAGAAGGGAGATCATCAATGAAGAATTGATTAAGCATAGGAACAGGGCAAATAGAGGCCTCTCGCCTCCACAAAGACGACGCGGTAGAGGCCCGGCCTCCCACCTGATGCGCTACCAGATGAACCAGGCAGGAAATGAGAACTCTGGTCAATCACTTGCCGCCACCACCACTTTGAATGCGGTTCCCACCTTGGCATATGAAGATGTCAATCCCAATAACTGACCCCCATCAGATGGGGGCTTAGGAGATGCCCCGTAGGGGGAGAGGCCAAGGTCAAGGCTTTGGACCTAGAAATAGGTCAAACCCAAACCCCCTAGGATACTGTGTACACCACAGGTCCTACGGGCATAACACAGCGAATTGTAGAGACTATGCACAACGTTCCCGACAGGAACCCATTAGAGACAGACATGATTCGTCCCAGGCGAACAGGCCCCCGTCCAGGCACGACAACCAGCGTGGGCGTGAGGAGGTCGCTCCCCATCAAAGGGATGTATCCCCACGGCGAAGGGAACATGATGCGAAGAGGCCCAGGGAAGGGCGTAGGCACCAAAGAAATCGGCAAGCTAGAGATGAAGCCCTATCCACGAGGTGGACACCATATTTGGAGGGCCGTATGTTGGAGGTAAAACAAGAAACGCCAAAAGGAACTACGCCCGGGAGGCTAAACACCCCCCTTTGACAAGCTACATTGTGGGTAGCAGTTCCCGAAGAAACCAGGTTCCACCCATTGTATTTTCCCAGGAAGACGCAGAGAGAGTTCATTACCCCCACTGCGATGCACTTGTGGTGAAGGCTGTCATAGCCAGGAATGGGCTCAAACGAATGTTAGTTGACAACGGCAGCTCAGTCAACATTCTATTCGGATCCGCCTTTGATAAAATGATATTGGATCATCAGCTGACGCCCACCACCACTCCATTGTACGGATTTACCGGAGATAGCATCACTCCGAGAGGAAAGATAACATTAGCAGTAGAGATGGGGGAATCCCCACGAACAACGATGAACTTCATGGAGTTCCTCATTGTTGACAGCAGGTCGGCCTACCATGGGGTGTTGGGCAGACCAGCCCTAAAGGAACTGGGAGCAGTCACCTCCATCCACCACCTGTGCATGAGATTTCCAACAGAAAATGGGGTGACAACGGTGAGAGACGACCAATGAGGCTCGAGAGAATGCTCTCTAAGCTCCATCAAGAAGGTAGAGCCCCGGGACATCCATGTAATCATAGCTGACGTGGTCATGGCTGACGTCCTAGGTGATGCTCCCACCGAACAAGAAGATGTTCATATGATCGATGCACCACCTAATTCAGAAGCGCTGGTCATCGATGAAATTGACCCCCGCATCATAGAGCACGAGCCTCAGGCATCTCCAGTAGAGGAACTTGAGAGCTTCTCGGTAGACCCCAGAGACCCATCAAAGGTGTTGAAGGTAGGCAAATGCCTAGCCAACATTCTGAAGGAAAAGATTAAGGATTTCCTGAGCAAGAATCTTGATGTCTTTGTTTGGAAGGATGAGGACATGGTAGGCATAGACCCCAAGGTCAGCTGCCACCACCTGGAAATTGATCCCAAGGTTGCCCCGTATAGACAAAAAAGGAGAGCCCTCAATCCTGAAAGGTATGAGGCTCTAAAGGAAGAAGTTCAAAAGCTCATCCAAAACGGCTTCATCCGGGAGGCAACCTACCCTAGATGGGTCTCCAACCCGGTTTTAGTAAAGAAAAACAATGGCAAGTGGAGGGTGTGCATTGACTTCACCAACCTCAATAGAGCTTGCCTGAAAGACAGCTTTCCACTCCCAATGATTGACCAACTAGTGGACTCCACAGCTGGGCACGAGTTGTTGAGCTTCATGGACGCGTACTCCGGCTACAGCCAAATCTTCATGCACCCGACCAATGAAGAGCACTCCTCTTTCATTACGAACCGAGGCCTCTATTGTTATAGAATGATGCCCTTCGGGTTAAAAAACGCCGAAGCAACCTACCAATGACTCGTAAACAAGATGTTTGTGGACCTCATTGGCAAAACAATGGAGGTCTACGTGAACGACATGCTAGTAAAAAGTTTGGAGGCCGAGGACCACATAAAGCACCTCAACAGCACTTTCCAAATCCTAAGAAGATATAGGATGAGACTCAACCCCCACAAGTGTGCCTTTGGGGTAGCCTCGGGCAAGTTCTTGGGGTACATGATCAACCAACGGGGAATTGAGGCCAATCGCGAGATGATTGAAGCTCTGTGCAAGATGAGGTCTCCCCAAAAGCCAAAGGAGGTGCAAAGTCTTACCGGGCAAGTGGCCGCACTTAGCCGCTTCGTGTCCAAAGCTACGGACAAATGCCTCCCATTTTTCAAAGTACTGAAGGCTGGAAAGAAATTTCAGTGGACCGAGGAATGTGAAGAGGCCTTCCAATGCTTGAAAAGGCACTTGGGGCAAGCCCCCCTCCTCTCCAAACCTAAGCCCGATGATACCCTACAACTATATTTGGCCGTCTCCAATGAGGCCATCAGCTCGGTTCTAATACGGGAAGAAGGGTCTACCCAACTCCTCGTATACTACACAAGTAAAGCGTTCCTATCGCCAAAAACCCGTTACCCCAATATGGAGAAGCTCGTTTTTGCTTTGATCACGGCTTCTAGGAAATTGAGACCCTACTTCCAAGCTCACACCATCCATGTACTGACAAATTTTTCCCTGAGGCAGGTACTCCAAAAGCCAGACGCTTCAGGAAGGTTATTGAAATGGGCAGTAGAACTGAGTGAATTTGACCTTGTATTCAAGGCTAGGGCAGCCAAAAAAGGGCAAGTCTTAGTTGACTTTGTGGCTGAATTCACCAACCTACCTGAGGTGGATGAAATCATGGAACCTGTCGAACCCCCCACGTGGAATCTTTTCGTTGATAGGTCAGTTGGGGATGTTGGCTCCGGCGCTGGCATTGTCCTCATCAGCTCCGAAGGCCACAAGCTCACCTCGGCGGTGAGGTTCGGATTCAAAGCTACCAATAACGCAGTAGAATATGAGGCACGTCTTGTGGGCCTCAGGCTGGCCACCGAAATGCAAGTAAAGAGGCTACTCATCAGTAGTGACTTCCAGCTGGTTGTTAGCCAAGTCAATGGTAACTTTTCAGCCAAAGACAAAACGATGGCCTCCTACCTGAAAATGGTGATGAATCTCATGCCATCCTTTGAAAAGTTTGAGTTGATCCAAATCCCTCGCATCGAAAATATGCATGCTGATCCACTATCGAAGCTAGCTAGCAGCAAGGACTCAGAGCTACTCACAGTAGTACCTATTGAGCACCTCCTCCTACCTTCGATCGAGGCCCCAACTGTAATGTGGGTCGCTGGGACTCCCACTTGGATGCAACCAATCGTAGCATACCTCAAAGACCAGGCATTGCCAACTAACAAGAATGAGGCTTACAAGCTAAGAAGGAGGTCAGCCTACTTCCTCTTCATTGATGACGTTCTCTACAAGAGAAGCTTCTCCTCCCCACTCCTACGGTGCGTCGGAGGAGAACACGCTAACTACATATTGAGAGAAGTCCACGAGGGCGTATGCGGCAACCACTCCGGAGGTCTATCTCTGGCACAAAAAATATTGAAGCAGGGGTACTACTGGCCCACACTGAAGCGGGATGCCTTCGAGTTTGTACGAAAATGCGATAAATGCTAGCGCTTCTCTCCGGTGCAGCGACAACTATCGCAGGAGCTGACCACCGTCTCTAGCCCCTGGCCTTTCTCAAAATGGGGTATGGATCTCATAGGTCCCCTACCTAAAGGTAGAGGAGGGGCAAGTTTTGCAATTGTGGCTATTGATTACTTCACGAAGTGGGTCGAAGCCGAACCACTAGCAAAAATCACTGAAGCCAACACCTCCAAGTTCTTATGGAAAAATATTATTTGCCGGTTCGGAATCCCCCATTCACTTGTCTCAGACAATGGCAGACAGTTTGACAACAAGAAGGTTAGAGAATTATGCGAAGAGCTCGGCATAAAGAAGCACTTCTCCACACCTCACCACCCACAAGCAAATGGCCAAGTTGAGGCCGTGAACAAGACAATCAAGCACGTCTTGAAAAGGAAGCTTGATGTATCAAAAGGGGCCTGGGTTGATGAGCTGCCCCAAGTCCTTTGGGCGATCCGAACCACCACCAGGACCCCAGCAGGAGAAACACCCTTCCTCATGGCATTCGGAACTGAGGCTATGAGCCCCGTGGAGGTCGAACTTCCATCCCCAAGACGTCTGCACTTCAGCGATATAACTAACGATGAGCTTCGGAGGTTCGACCTCGACTTCATCGAAGAAAGAAGAGATGACTCCCAATTGAAACTCGGCACATATCAGAGAAAGATGACAAGGTATTTCAACTCGAAAGTCAAGAAGAGGTCATTCTGAATCAACGACCTTGTACTTAGGAGGATATTTCTTTCCTCAAAAGAACCTGGTTTCGATTCCGGCCCAAACTGGGAAAGTCCATACAAGATCAGAGAAGAAGTCCGACCTGGGACTTACTGGATTGAAGACACGAACAGCAAGGCACAACCCCATCCATGGAACATTGAACAGCTCAAAATCTACTACCAATAAATGTACTATCTTGTTGGACGACCTTTTCCAGCCTTTGTAACATTTCTAGGGTTCAATAAAATTCAGTGATTAAATTAACGTGTTGCAATACCTTGGAGGAAAGGCTCATGTCCCACCTCTAAGCCACCTCGCTTGAACTCCGAGGCGCTAGCACATGCCTCCCTTTGGCCAAAATAAACAAAACGCTAAGGGGAGAAGCCTCAACATGGCTGCACCATCCACCGTGTCTGGGATGCGTCGTAACCTCGGAGGAGAGGCTTGTGTCCCACCTCTGGGCCACCTCGCTTGAACTCCGAGACACTAGCACATGCCTCCTTTTGACCAAAATAAACAAAACGCAAAGGGGAGAAGCCTCAACATGGCTGCACCATCCACCGTGTCTGGAATGCGTCGTCACCTTGGAGGAGAGGCTCGCGTCCCACCTTTGAGCCACCTCACTTGAACTTTGAGGCGCTAGCACATACCTCCCTTTGGCTAGACAAAACGCCAAGGAAAGAAGCCACCTCACGTGCAATTCTTTTTTTTGTTCCGAGGCTCATTATTTTCAATTATTCATTTGCTTAAGTCCGAGGCTCAAACAGTTATTATGCTGAAGTAAAGATCATTTGCTTAAGTCCAAGGTTCATTTGCTTATCTGAGGTTCAATCCAGTTGTTTAAAGTAATTGAAGTTAAGGTACCAAGTTAGAGTTATTTAGTTGGTGCTTCTGTCAACCTTTAAGTTCATTTGCTTAAACGAGGCGCGCACACTTTGATAAAGAAACAACAATGAATGAAATAGGCATTATATTGATCTTCAAAAAGGATTACAAAAGTGGGCCTTAGGCCATTACATTCGAAAAATACTAAAAAGAAAACTAATCTAAGCTTGAGTAGATGGGGGAGGTGCTTCTGTGCTTGGGGCTTCGGCAGCTTGAGCATCAGCATTTGGTTCCCCTACATCAGCAGCTTCATTTCCCTGCACGTCCTCAGCAGGGTCTGAGGTACCTCATCCACAAATTCAGACCTAAGTTGAGTCAGATCCAAATTGGGATACAGTTCCTCTGCCCGCTCCATCACCTCAGCGTAGGCAAAGTTTCTCCAGTATGTACTGAAGCTCTTATATTCGTCTGTGTTGTGGAAGTTGGCAACATACTCCTGCACCGCCTCTTCCCTCGCCTGTTGGGCCTCCTCTCTGGCATGGGACGCACCATCCACATACCACTTGACTTGGGTTTCCAAGAAATGGTAAGCTTCTTGGGCACCCGTCAAAGAGAGATTGGCCTTCTCCAGGGCCTCGGCGGTCACCTTCTGGTGCTCATTGGAGACCTCCACCTTCTTTGTAAGGGAGGTCACCTCGCGCTGTGACTCGTGGACCTCCTTCTTCAAGGCCTCAATCTGGGCCAAGGCAGACTCCAGCTTGGTCATTTCTTCAAGTTTTTGGGCCCTTGCTTCTTCCACCTCGACCTTAGCCGCCTTCAACTCCTCTGCAAGGGAGGCCGTCTTCTCTCCCGAAGACCTGGTCCTTGTCTGAAAATCACTCAGGGCCTCCCTGCATTCAAGAGCGAGGCCAAAAGTTCTGATGCTTTGGCTCAGCAACGCCCGCGTCAAGTTGGTAGCATCGCAGGAGGAGGCATGCAGCTGCCACCTGTCCGTCCAAAACCAATAAAAGTTCTCTGTGGCGCTTCGGACCTCTTGTGGAAGAGCCTCGACCAAGGCTGGGGCTAAGGTCTCCTCCCTTCTAGCTAGGAAGCTTGGAGACTTCTCCTTTTCCCAAATAGGCTTTTGTTTAGCTACCTCTTCCTCGGCAGCCTCAGCAACCCTCCTCGCAGCCTCCTCCCTGGCCTCCTCAGCCTCAGCTTCTCTGGCCATTTCTAACTTGATGGCTTTGGAGGCAGATGCGAGCAGTTTTGGCTCGCTTGTTGATTTGGCCTCGTAGGACACTGACGTCCCAAATTTCCCGAACGAGCTAGTGACGTGCACCAGCTTCCTCCTCTTCACCTCCTCTGGGACTTTCTCTTTCCCCCGAAACTCCTTTGGCCTCTCCTGCCTCTGAGAAGCTCCCTCTTCAGAAGCCTTTGGAGTACTGTCCTTAGAAAAGCGTTCCACCTTGCCTCGGACCTCCTTGGCCCCGCTAGACCCCGGCTTCAAGGCCCTAGCCTTGGCGGTGGTGGTGGCTTTTATAATTGTAGCCATGTCTGGAGCTGGGTACTCCCTCCTCTTGAATTTATCTGCACAAAAGCGTCAGGTCGGCACATCAATGTCCAATAAAAAACACAAGGAAATTTACAACTATTGGAGCATCGTACCTCTGGAAGCCATTAGTCCAAAATACAGAAAGTAGCGACTCCAGTCGATCAGATGGTCAAAGTGGCGGAGCTTCAGAGGCCTCTTATAGATGTCCTCTATCACCTCGAACTCCTTCCTGCTGAGCTCGAACCTCATACTACAATCTGCAATGGAACCCCCAACAGTTAGAAACTTTCAAAGTGTTCAATTCAGAATTACAAACCAAAATTACAAGCAGGGGCTGGGAGACTCATGAGCTTCGTAATACTGGGTCGGCACTGTGCAAGAAAGGGACTTGTCCCCCTCCACTGCCTACCATTTTCCCTGCACCCAGAACCAGGACTCCTTCTACCCCTTAATGGAGGAAGGCAGCCCCACCACAAAGGGTGCGTGAGCCCCCCAAGGTATAAGATAATACCACCCCCTGGACTCCTACCCAATGATCCAAGGCTGAAAAAGTGTCATGAATACATGGAGAGGCATGTCCTCCCCAAGTGACACCTCCTTCCACGGGAAGTATGAGCCGACCAACTGGCTCCACCCATTTGGCAGAACCTGGGTCGGTGACAACATAAAATTCCTCAACACCGCCCTAAAGAAGGGGTGCAGAGGAAGACGTTTACCTGCCTTAAAATAGGTATTTACTGACTGCCATGCATCCGGTCCTTGGATAGTAGACCCGTTCATTCGGCTCGGGGACTAGCATCTCTATGGTGTGGATGACACTGTATCTCTCCTTAATCTCCCCTAACCTCTTCCACGTCATACTTGAGGGCACCCTAGACGCCCCCCACTCTTCAGTATAATCTACTGGGTCCTCGGTCATGGCATAATTATCAGCCTCGACATCCCCCCTCTGACTGACCTCGTAATCTAACGACGCAACCGTCACCAGCTCCCTACCCGAGGTGAACTCCATCTCACAGAATAAACACAACAAAAATAAGGTTTTTCTGCGAATGATACCTAAGGGAAGAACACTACGAACGGAGATAAGCTGGAATATCAAAAACAGGCAGTCTTGATGCCGGAAGATTCAGGAATTTGAGAGAGAATCGAATTGCAAATTTTCAAAAGTCCTAAAAAATGGGATTTTCTTACCCTTTATAGAGGTCTAGGACGAACCCCAACCGTTAGATTGAAACTCAGTCAATCTGAACCCTCCATTGTAGATCAAATTCGAGGCGTTGAATTCAAACGATTTTTCTAACCTACGCTTCAGATTCAAACGTGCCTCCCACGCACCCCATCCAACGCTTCTGCTTCTAGAACCTCCAGCTGTCCTCATAATTGTGTTTTTAATTCGACGGCAGTAGGCGCCTTGGAAGTCGGACGGACCAGCCACTTTTCCTCAAAAACAAGCACAAAACGTCAAATCATTGGCATAGCTATCGACGCACAATCATTACCATGGAACCTCGGCTGATGAAGCCAACAAGCCTTGTAGGTTCGGTTTCTCAACCGCCTCAGCTTCAACTTCAACTTTTAGCCAACAAAGCCTCGTAGGTTCGGTTTCCCAACCATCTCAGCCTCACCTTCAACACAGCCTCGGCTCTTCACCATTCACCCACAGCAGCACATCTCTAACTCCAACAATGATATAAATATCTATACTTGGACTTAGGGAATTATTGTTGCGTGTTGTCATACTTGGCCAACTTACCTGGGCCAATGGCCCACCCAGGGCGAACCACGTGGCCCTCCATCCGTGGTGGCATAAATCGTCGAGGTGGACTATCACCGAAGCCCTTCAAGCCGAGGTCCACTAGTGAGGCCCTCTTTTACCGAGGCCTGTGAATGTACCCAAGGTCCACATGCCGAGGCCTATGACCCGAAGCCATGATGTTGAAACTGGTTGAAGGTAGCTGAAGCCCTCAAGTGGAAGTATCGTATGAAATGGCCAATGCCCCAGAGCCGATGCAGGAGCCTTCGAACCACAAGGGGGCATCCTCCATGGTCACTTCTCCCAAGAGATCGCCCACACAAAGATCTTATTCGAATGATTGATGGAACATTTGTCATAAGCATAAAGGTCAAGTCTTGTCACTAGTATGGAGGCTCTGCACAAGTAATAAATAAGCAGCAAGCTAGCAAGTCAAGCCCCATACTTAGGACAAGATGTTTGAATCCAAGAGATGAGGCCACGTGCCACCTCATCCAAGGGCTCCCATTTCATATGTATGACTATAAATACTTCCCTTGTGTAACATCAAAAGGCTAATGCAAGAATCAATACAAAGAATTACACTTTACTCAACTCTCTCTCTCATTTACTTACAATATACAAATCGAGTTTATACACATTTACACATACATCAACGAACACCGGTTGGTAATTATTGTACAATCGGATCACGAACAACTTGCCGGATTCCAAACCTCATCGTCCCGCGTCGTTGGGCTACTCCCACGCCCTTTGAACCGCTCGTTTTAGACCGTCCACGTGTCTTAGCGTGTTGGACATTCGCCCACGTGTGCGCGGGTGGGACCGGCATCTATTGGCAACACTTTTTGGGATCAACAATTATTGAGAAAATAAACTTTTAATTATAGAAAAAATAATAAGAAGAAAAGACTTCCTGTCCTCATCTTCCCACTCTCTTCCCTTCCTACCCCACCAACCTTAAACTACTGTTCGGGATGGAGAAATGGAGAGAAAGGCAAAGAACAGAAAACCAACGCAATATTGGAAGGAACTAGTAGGGTTTCGAGGAGAAACGTAAGAATTTTGTAAGAACCTTCACATTTTTTCTTCTAACTATAAGCCAAAACAAATCAAGCATGTTTGGGAAATATCTACGAACGTTTCAAAGTAATAATAAAATAAGTCATGAATAAGTGAGTATTTGGATCCTCAAAATATGTGAATAAAAAGTGTTTTGAGAAAATGATCAAATTTGTTTATGGGACTTGGACAGGAGCAAATTTGGCCGTCAACATTCAAAATTCTCTTGCTTAGTTGCTATATATATATATATATATAGGAAAATGATCTAATGAGTACCGGTGCTTAGTTTATGTTAAGCACCGGTGACATAGAACAACAATTGATTGGTGAATAAGTTAATGATGGGTCCACATGAATTTAATGATTTACCAATTAAATGGTGTGTCATGTCACCGGTGCTTAGCTTATGTTAAGCACGTAACCCAAAGTTTCCAAACCGATTACTTGAACAAGCAGATGTAATACAAACACCTTTAAAAAAAGAAAACCCATGATTTAAACATCAAGAACGTGACGTCTTATTCCGACCCTAAATAGTTTTATCCATATTCAAGAAAACTAAAACCTAGGTTTTGCACCTAAAATAACATGGCAGAATGAGGAGGGTGAAATGGCATTCAAAAATGTCACATGAGCATGCTGGAGAGCAAGCTCAGTCCACAAGGTGTTCAAAGCAGCATCGACGTACGTTACATCTATGACAAGGCAGTAGCGTGTGTGTGAGACTCAAGGACTTGAAAAAGAGGTTTGAACTACTCTCTACCAGACAAAAACTCGTATATTCATAAAAAGACCTCAGTCTAACTTGACCTGTCGTAGTACAATCCTCCTATGCAATAGACATTCATACTAAAAAACGTCTACTTTTGTGGTTATCAAGACGATGAAAGACTCAAAATCCCATGGCACGTGAAGGGATTATACCTTTGGGTGTTGTAAACTCAGTCCTGACTACTTCAACATGAATCCTATCATTTGTGGGCAGCGGCTCTAGCAGGAATTGAAACTCATCCCATCTCGGATCTCTGCTTTTCTTCACAGGCTATGGAGAAAAAAAATAACAAATGAGTAGCTTTTAGAATTAAGGCACAATACTCACAACCAAGAGCGTCCATTACGACTATAAAGGTTCAAGTTTCAATGGTCGTTTGCTGAAAAGCTACTACCTTGATAGCTCAATAATGTTCCTATGATTGTTTGCTCGTATGTTTCTCATGTCGAGTGCATCATATTGGACATGAAAAGTGTAATAGAAGAAGCGAGGTCAAGATTGAATTTCCATTTTATGCAAGCTATAGTTTACCTTAGTTCTCTTCGCCTCCCCTCTAAAGAGCAAGCGGACGTATGGATTTGTGTTGTGCTTCCCTTCTCGTGGATAATAACCGATATGGGACAGAGGGAAAGAGGGCAGGGATGGACGACCGATCCATCAACATTTTTAAAAATTTTCAGTCATATAAATTTATTTTAATAAGTATTATATAGATTAAAACACTAGTTTTTATTTGCAAGATAGACTCGGTGGTTTAGTCGTAAAAATAGCAATTTGTGGCCTTGGACATTTGGGTTGAAATCCGAGAAGTCACACTCTTAATTTTTCATTTTTTTTTGGGGAAAATTTGCGCAAATTAGTTCTTAAACTTTATCATCTACAGCAAATATATATCAACTTTTACAAATGGACTTCTCAATCCGCAATCTTCAGTTCCATAGCCCTTTTTACAGAATTTCATCAACATCGTATGCATATAAAATCTATCGTTCCACTAATTTACAACTGAAATGACTAAGCAGATTAGATTAACCATAAACTAAAATGGACAAAATTGTAGTAAAGTCCTGGATATTTTTGGTTCATAATACCATAGTGAAATTAGTGGTTATATTTGGTTCATAATTTGTTTCGACTTGGTTGAAACTAATCAAAATTAGTCATAAACAAAAGGCATGGAAGACGATGAAGAATCTTCCATTGGTCTCTCGCATAGCTTTTTAATCCGTATTCTGTGTATCTTCTTTAGTAAAGAATAAAAGAGGGAATTGCTTTAAAGAGTCAACATAAATATGCACATGAAAATCTTGTAAGAAAAATTCTCTACGGGAATGAATGCACGATGGTTAAAAATCCATCATAAATTAATTCTAGAACTCTCTGACCCCAACCAAAAATCCAGACTCCGCCATCAATAAACCTCAAACCACTCGTCGTAAAATGTCAAATATTCACGTGGCTTAAATGCAAAGTATAAGTTCAGGAAAATAAGATTTAATAGGAATGATGGACTTGAGATATATTAGAGACTACAGGAAATTTATTATACTTCCATCCAATGAATTCTAGTCTCACAAAAGAATACAAGAAACAAATTAATTGAACCACTACGCTCCCCCTTCCCCACCTAGAAGATTAATAAAGATTTACACAACCAAGAAAAATAGAGACCAAAGTAGGAAAATGAAAAACGAAAGAGAATTTCTTTCAAGGGGAAATTAGAAGAGTGCTTTTTACACCGAATCATGCAGTTTTCATATATGTCACAGTGATGTACAACACAATCAATGTGAGAACCTAAAACACTACAAATCAGTCATTTCGTACCTTTTTCTCCCACCCAAAGCCGGCTCCATCCTGCAATTGTATGCACACCCTCCTTGTTAGGAGAAATATCGAATTTTCACAACTTAATGGGATCGTATTTCTCGCCCATGGCACCACCTTTTTGTTTCTGAAATTGAATATAACTCAAGGTGCTTGCAAAGAAAGCATCTGAAGCTGGATTTGAAGTACTACTATCACTCTGCATCTCGGTTTTTATCAATTCTATAAGGCCCTGAATAGCGGCGGTGGTTATCTGAGGGCTTCCCTTCTCGAAGAAATAAAGGTACCTGAAGCACATTTACCAAGAAAACAACATTTTTAATCTTTATAAATACTGTCACATTAATAGTTTTTCAATGCGGTCACAACAATCGGATCAACTAACTTGTTGAGTATTTCAACGAATAGTGTAACTGGTCCACTGCTACCCCTCGTAACGTTTACCATCTGTTGAGCAGCATTTGCAATCCGTAATGACCGCTTCAGGCAAAGTAATACCCTGCAGTACAAGAATGTTATAAATCAGGCTTTAAATCTCTAGTGTAGAAAGAAGTGATAAATGAAAAAGAAAGTCAGAAAACAAGATAAAGGACAGACAGAATTATGCATCCACTCGCTGATAATGGGTGATATGGAGTACCCGATATAGCCCTAGACCCAAAATCAACCTCATTAATTTCCCCTCTCCAACCACAATCAATCTTACGGTTGAGGCCCAAGGGAATAAGTGTAAAAAATGATAGGAACCACGCAGTACAACAAAAGAAGACCAACAGATTATGTAAAATTTTGATCCATGTGATCCGTACAGCAAAATCATGACTGTTGCCTCAGAATGAACCATTATCCAATGCATCTCAATTGAATAACTCATTTTACAAGTCTATGAAGCTAATAATATAACTTAAAAAGAGTTTTAATCAATTTCCTAAACATGTATGCCTGGAGACTGGAGATAACGCCAATGATTATTTTCAGAAAGCTAACCTTTCTCCATCTTTGATGCCATCCTGATCATCAACCCAGAAGAGATGTGAACATGCATAAACTGCTCTGCACTGATCAGGCTTCTTTAAGAGTTTTGCTGAATACTGAACAGAAAAGAACAATCAAGCTGGGATGAAGGGTAAACAGGCTTTATGAAGCAAGATACTAAGAACATTGATATACCCCTGTAGCTTTATGAGTCAAGGTATCTCGATTTTCCACACCAAATACATTCATCCTCTGCAGCGTCCCAATTATTAGGTGTATAGCAGTCACCTGAGCTTTCGAATCCTAAGAACATATAATTTTAACATAAATATTGAAGTTTAGAAAGTAGGCCCATTCCAGTTCTAAGAAAAAAACTTGTATAAGATATAGTAACTGAATAAACTGATTATATTTAATAAGTACCGCAACTTCTTCCTCGTACAGTACAAAAGCTTGCGTGAAAAATTCGTAAGCGACTGGTTCAAGATCACAGTCATTAGCTGCCTGTGGGTAAAAATTGAAAAACCAAGTGAAATCAAATATAAGTCTCCATTTTGGAAGAATTATAAATAGATAGAAATAAGTGGTTGTTACTACTTGTGGATCCATTGAAATGTGTGGTCGAAAATGGAGTTCAACCATTTATAAATTAGCCAAACGGGTGGATAAATCAATTTTTAGATCATCAATTTTGAAGAATAATAAATAGTGTAATCAGCTAATTTACACATATAATGCCGGTGCTAGTGAAATATTTTGGTATAAGCACAGGCACAATGTTATATACAGAATTATTGGCGCCGGCAACAACATTAATTATATTTCTCAATAAACTATTACTCTTTTATTAGTGTATCTTAAATAGTGTCCCTAATCCATTTTCACGGAGTACTGGGATTTGTCAACAAAATTTTACCTCAGCACATTGCAAGTACAGTCTCAATGCTAGTTCAGGTGCTGGAACAACTGAAAGAGCCTCGATAATCTGCAACGATAAAAATGGATTTTTTCCAGTGTCAAGAGTATGGCAAGAAATTGATTCATGGAATGAGGATGGTTTTCCTGAGTAAAATGAAAAGATAGCAGAAAATATCACCCGCTAGTATAATCACTTAAAGAGGCATACGATGGAAATGTCAGTTGCAGGTGTCAGATATTCTGCTTGTGCTATGACATATTATTCAACATTAATTCAACACCCAAAATAGCATGCAGGAGATGAGCAATCGGAACTTAGTCGAGCAAATGGTAATTGCTTTCAATGAATAAAACTGAAAACTTTTGGTCAAGAAAACTCTGAAGAAAGCCACTTGTTTTCAGTAATGCATCACCAACAGAGGCAGATGATTTTCAACCTATAGGAGTTGTACAAGGTCAAGATGTTCTCTCTACTTTTCACGATTTAAAATAATAATAATAATAATAATTAAAATAAAAATAAAAATAATAAAAATAAAATCACACTTCAGAAAGAGAGAGAAGCATAAAGAGAAGATCACAAGGTATCCTAGATAACCAAAAATATGATTGAATTGGCAAGCCAATTGAGTACAAATTAGATTGAAGATAAAGCAATTGTAAATTTTTAAGCTTTATCACCTGATTCAAGAGCTGAAATATTTTCTTTGGGGTGGCTGGAACTTCTTCTCCAGCTACATCTCCATCCTGACCGTGCAATCTCCTGACCAACTATCCAAAGGGAAGAGTGCGTCAAATTATTTAGGGATGAGAGTTTACATGGTTATAAGCTATAATATAGAGATATACATCCAGTACAAAGTTGTTTCCCCTTTCCCGGGGAGAAATGGACATAACTGATAAGTAATATGCTTTGAAGAGTGTCTCATCAATGTAAAGTGCTTTTCTATAAACCCGTAGCTGGGGCACAATAAACCCCAAGGGATGTCACACGTCCATGTATCTCAAGACACAATAATATGAAATTCCTGAGAAGGTGGCCTGCTGATGGTGACATGATTTAAAAGGTTTACTTTGAAAATACATTTAATCACAAGTAAAAAAAGTAAACTTTAAAATAAATAATAATTTATTGAAGAATATAAGATGAGCAAGTAATTCATCTTGACAATAAGGTGCGACTTTCAAAAAATAGCTTTTTTACTTAAAAAATAAGTTATCCAAAGATGTTTGGGAATAAAAATCTGCTTAAAAGTAACATTGTTTTCAGGCTTAGCAAGATTGAAAAGATCATAATTTTGACTTGGAGCAGTGGAGGTGACTTGAGATCGGATCAAGGATAGTAAGATCCTATTAAGCCCTCGTTTGAGCCTCATTTTCTAAAAATTTATTTCTTTCCCCCAAACTCATTTTTAACCACATTCTCCCAATAAAATAATTTTGCACATAAAACCCAAACTTTTCCCTACTTTTTAATAACATTCTCCAAAAAAATCACTATTACAAAATATATTTTTCCAAAAAATAGGGCTCAAACAGAGCCTAAATAATAACAATTTAAATATTAAATAAAATAGAAAAAGGTCCAAAAACAAATTATTTACTAGTTCGATTAACCAAAAACAACCAACAAAAAAATTCAACTACTTGTGAGGGTCAATAATAATGTGTTTTTTCCCCAAATTAGTGGGGTGAACATATGTTGGAGGCGAAACTTTGAGAGTCGAATGCTAAATTGCTAATCTGGGATTTGAGTTCAAGTTTACTTTTATTGTTTGACATTTTTTTATTTTTTCTTTTCCACCTTTTGGATTTGAACTTATTCAAAACAAACTAGCTGCACTTTTATGAAAAAACCAAAGCCCCTTATCGGATTTGAATTGATGACTTATAGTTATTAAACTCAACCCGGTTGAGGTACTGGGTCTTGGATTACATCCGTAGGTCAATGCTTGAAAATTATATAATTTTTTTTAAGACAAAATTAAGGTTTTAAAATTATTTATTATTTATTATTAATTATTATATATTTTAAAATTATTTTGTTACATATTCAATTCATCTTAATTAAAATTAATCTTTCCATACATAACAAGTCTATAAAATAAATTAAAGTGTTGGATTAAAATTATTTTCAAAATATTTTTGAAAAATTATAAATCATTAATGAGATACACATATATGTTATTGCACAAAAATAACCATAAACTAATATGTTCCAATGGCTAGGTGGTCTTCATCTAACCTCAAGGTCCAAGGTTCAAATCTTGGTTTCAAAAATCTTGATGATAATTTTGAAAATTGGTCAACCAGGCAGGCAGTTTGAAATAAAAACCGCCGGTTAACTTGGTCAAACCCAATTTTGACCGAGTCACTTGCATTTCAATCAAATTATTATACTCGGCTTGGGTTGCCGGGTTTTCGGCCCAACCGGCCGGGTTTTATAGCTATGAAACTAGCCATTAATGAAATAAATAAAACCAGTGCCCTAACTCAATTTATTGCATTTAAAAGAAAATCACAGCCAAAGACTATTATTATCTGAATCGGTAGGATCTTATAAGATTGTGATTCGGATAGTTTTGTTCATTCCAGATTGTAGGACCATATGATCTTACGACACGGATCGCAATTCTAATAACCTTGGCTACACATGCTCATGCATTACCAATATGCTCAGCATGAGCGCACCAATTTTAATGAAGCTCATGCTTGCATGTATCCCATGATGCATCCCTCAATATTTTTATGCAATAAGTTGAAAATTGCACATTGGCCAGAAAAGCTTAGGTTCAACTACAATTATTCCAGCAAAATGACATGGTAACAATGATTGAATTCTTGGTGAGCCATCTGAAGAAACAGGCAGACTCTTGGTGAGCCATCAGATTGTAGGACCATATGATCTTACGACACGGATCGCAATTCTAATAACCTTGGCTACACATGCTCATGCATTACCAATATGCTCAGCATGTGAGCACCAATTTTAATGAAGCTCATGCTTGCATGTATCCCATGATGCATCCCTCAATATTTTTATGCAATTAAGTTGAAAATTGCACATTGGCCAGAAAAGCTTAGGTTCAACTATAATTATTCCAGCAAAATGACATGGTAACAATGATTGAATTCTTGGTGAGCCATCTGAAGAAACAGGCAGACTCTTGGTGAGCCATCCGAAGAAACAGGCAGACTATGCTTTACAGATTACATTACTACAAAAATACAGAGAACCACGATACTTTGAAATTTCAACTTCATGCAATGATCATTCACAGAAGGTATTTGCCCTTGCAAATGAAAGCCAATTTCATCAAAGCATGTGCTAGATAACAAATAGAACAAAGAAAAAAAATAGAAAGGTCTTCCTCAGTTTTTGGATCTAACCGACCGTTTAAATGCAGCGTTGTGTTTTATTTTGAATGGAATAACAAAATTTATGTATCATTGCATCAGTGATGCATACAGCTAAAAACTGCAAGAGTAAGAAAATGTCCTAATTATCAATTAGTCACAAATATACAGGAGGCCCAAGTAAAAGCGAAATACTGAATGATACTAAATTCATTAATGCAACCACCCTCATTTAAATCCAGAATACTTATGATCTAAAATCGCGAAACAATACATGCATTTCCAATTGTGAAACGTACACACCTTGAGTGCAGAAAAAACAAGTGGAGGAACTGTAAAAGGCAAGCGTTTTGAACCTCCAGCCATTATATATTTCCACACGGTATTCATTATCTGATTGCATAGAAAGAGGAGTAAAAAAATAAAAAATAAGAAGGATAAAACAAGAGTGGAAAAACAACTCGGAAAGACAGTAATTAAGGTGACTACATTATATGAAGTAACTCCATCAATTATATACGAATGCTACAAGAGGCATAAACACTCGGAACTATTTACAGTGCACCAATAATTTAATTAACAAAGTACCACCATGGTCTTCAATCACCCTTTGACAACGGCACAGGTTAAGTTCATTAGGTCAAACAATATTTCCCATAATGTACTGACAGTTAGAGTCTCAAATGTAAATTCTTATGGAGCAGACAGTTGCTCAAGGCACAGTTTTCCTTCAGTTTTTACGATTAACAATTATTCTAATTTGGTTCTGGTAAATTAAATATTCCATCAGATATGTGATTCACAACATTCATCAATATCAACATTAAGGAGGAAAAAATGAAAGTAAACTCGTGATAGAGTTCATCTCCTAAAATTCAAACTAACACCATAAATCCAAGTCTCTGGTAATGATTAGGGTCAGAAAATGTGCATCCACTTTTCTGTTGGAATGTAAGCTTGCATATTTCCATTACCTGAATATTAGCATCCATGCATGCATATTTTGATGTCCTCAAAATGAAAGTTAACAAAAATTTACTTCCTGCTATTTTTGCTTGCTATAATAGATGATAATAGACTAGACTAGATAGCAAGTAATTTATGCATAATATTTCCTATTGTTTTCCCAATTGGAAAATTTTGCTGTCAACTTCAAGATGGAACTGGTATGTTGTTCGGGATTGGTTGGTTCCAGAATGATAGGAAGGAAGAATTCACTGTACATGCACAAAAACGCAACATAATAACATCCAAGACGCGAATAACAGCAGTACTTTGCCACTCCTTCCAATTTATTTTCACCGTAATCCAGGAAAACAAGAAAGAAATGCAGAACTAAATACCCCATACTTTACATTTATTTACTAGCAGTGTTACTAAACCAATAGCCAAGGTAGCAATGGGTAATGAGAACAACAAAAGTATTACACGTAACAAAAGTACTAGGCAACAGAAAAATTACGTTTAACATCTCTTCAGGGTCATCATTATACAGCATATGCATGAGTCGAGCAACAGAATTTTGTTCCTCCTTGAAATCCTCTTCATCTAGCTACCGGACAAGTAATCATATAACAAGAGAAAAGATTATTTGTTAGCCGGATTGACCAACATATGATGGAAAGGCTAAACAAAAAAAATGAATAATTAACGATTAAATAATCAAAATATTCAGATTTTTATGAAAAGCAATAAAGCTATGACTAATGAAAAATTTCAACGTACCTCATCTGTAGAAGTTCCATCCATATCCTTTATAAGACCTTTGATCAATTCAAACAAAACCTCAACCTGCAAAGAGTAATTATATCATGTTTATGTTGAGTAAAAAACAAAATCACATGTAAAGCCAAAGGAGACTCTACCTTGTCAGAAGTTGACACGCAAGTATTGTTTTTCATAATGCTTTGGATGATAACTATTGCCATGACTTTATTTGTTGCAGCATCAAGGTGATCCATCACACGCGGATAATTAGAGAGTGTGAGAGCAGTGACAATATTATTGTATTTCTCTAATGGAGTACTCAGAAGAGCAACAACTTGTTTCGTTGCTCTGCTATCTTGAAGCTTTGCTTTTCCAGATAACTTTTTGACACATGCTCCCTGTCAATGATCAGAAGACAAGCAGTTAACGTGAGGAATGACTAGATTATGACCTCAACAGGAATGTGTGTTAAATGACACAACAATCTCTTTTTCTCCGAGTAGTGCGCTTGTGCATGATTAGTTCACATGTTTGAATGAACATTTACAAGTGTGAATTAACAGAATGGCACTCTAAAATTTCAAGTAAACGATCCTCAAGGAGCTCAATGGATGATTCCCATACATTACATTCAGATTCCACCAAAAATTTCTGAGATAAAAACATTTGTCAATAACTCAACAAATAACATACCAAAACTTGATCCACGTAATCCAGCCGATCAGGATGGACATGGAGAGTGAAAGTCAGAAGAGAGACATATAAAGTAATTGCTCCAACAATGGGCATGTCAACCTGTGCTTCGATGACCTGAATGCAAAAACGTCTTACTTTGAAATTCAAAAGCAAATGGTACTCTAAATCATTGTATCACATGTTCAATATGATTAGGCGTACAATTGCACTCAACCATAAAAAGTAATACATGAAATTTTAGGATCTTGCCTGTTGGTAGAAGAAAACCATTCAAAATTGAAAGAGACAGGAACATCCTG